>NC_092278.1:5252197-5404040 GCF_036320965.1 Panulirus ornatus | reverse complement strand
TGTTGAATGTGTTTGATGATAGATTGGCAGATATAGGGTGTTTTGGTGTAGGTGGTTTGCAAAGTGAGAGGGTTAGGGAAAATGATTTGGTAAACAGAGAAGATGTAGTGAAAGCTTTGCGGAGGACGAAAGCCGGCAAGGCAGCAGGTTTGGATGGTATTGCAGTTTGGATATATATATGTATGTGTATATATATCCTGAGGTGTAGTGGCTCTTCCCCGAGGTAGCTCATCAGCAAGGAGGCAACAAACCGAATTCGACATCCATCCTGGCCCAAGACTTTCTTCAAGAATACAGAACAGGAGCAACTCTGGTCAAACCCAGGACACAGGCGGAGGGAAGGCATTCCACAAGGGACCTCACCAACAACATCTAGTGAGAGAAAAAAAGAAAGAAAAACAAATCCTGGCTTGCATCTATCGGATAGACTGCTGTCCCCTGACGATATAATGGAAGAGCTTTAGTATTCTGTGTCCAAGTGGTGTGCAGAAACAATGTCAAACAACGGGTTGCATATGATGACCTTCCGTCCACCGTCGAGGACCACGTCACCCTCAGTCGCCTGCTGACATCGCAAGAGGGGGAGAGGAGTCCGTCATGACAGCACTCAAGCGTCTTCCCTCAAGGAGGGTTGTACCTCCTTCACGTTCGAACAACGGGTTAGATATGATGACCCTCCGACCACCGCTGAGGACCACGTCACCCTCAGTCGCCTGCTGACGTCATTAGAGGGAGGGAGGAAGCCGTCATGACCTCCTTCACGTGAATCTACAACGTACGTCCTGAGTTCAGAAATGATCATAGCAGCGAAAAGATGGGAAACGTGAGACATGGAACACATGGGGGAGATCACCGTTCACTTCCTATAAGACAGACAGGTGGAAGATCATCACGTTCAAGAACAACCACGGACAGATCAGCTTTGAGCGCCTCTTCGCAAACGGAACTACCTTGGCCCACCAGTGATGCTACTACGTTTGTAAATCGGGAACCATTGCAACACAAACCTCGCCAGGTGGTAGAGTTTCCCGCAGTGTATCGAGACAGACTTCCCCAGAACTTTTTTTAAAGGGGAAGTAAATGTTTATAGTTGTGTTACTGGAGTGATAGTTTTCATACATGGTGTTTTGACAAGAAAATAGTGAAATTGGAGAAAAATGTAGCTTAGACATTGAAGCTTATTGATACAGTGGTTAAATTGATGAGAACTGCTATTGACGTTTGTGTAAATAAATTATACATTTCCTTTTTCCATAGCCAGAGGTTGAACCATTATGTGACATTCATTTTTTCATTCATTTCAAGCTAGAAGTTTCAGTTTTTCTAAATTGTTTCTTACATTTTTCATATGTATATATATGTGTGTGTGTGTGTGTGTGTGTGTGTGTGCGTGTGTGTGTGTGTGTGTGTGTGTGTGTGTGTGTATATGTATATATGTATGTATATTATCCCTGGGGATAGGGGTGAAAGAATACTTCCCACGTATTCCTCGCGTGTCGTAGAAAGCGACTAGAGGGGACGGGAGCGGGGGGCCAGAAATCCTCCCCTCCTTGTATTAACTTTCTAAAATGGGAAACAGAAGAAGGAGTCACGCGGGGAGTGCTCATCCTCCTCGAAGGCTCAGAGTGGGGTGCCTAAATGTGTGTGGATGTAACCAAGATGTGAAAAAAGGAGAGATAGGTAGTATGTTTGAGGAAAGGAACCTGGATGTTTTGGCTCTGAGTGAAACGAAGCTCAAGGGTAAAGGGGAAGAGTGGTTTGGGAATGTCTGGGGAGTAAAGTCAGGGGTTAGTGAGAGGACAAGAGCAAGGGAAGGAGTAGCAATACTCCTGAAACAGGAGTTGTGGGAGTATGTGATAGAATGTAAGAAAGTAAATTCTCGATTAATATGGGTAAAACTGAAAGTTGATGGAGAGAGGTGGGTGATTATTGGTGCATATGCACCCGGGCATGAGAAGAAAGATCATGAGAGGCAAGTGTTTTGGGAGCAGCTGAATGAGTGTGTTAGTGGCTTTGATGCACGAGACCGGGTTATAGTGATGCGTGATTTGAATGCAAAGGTGAGTAATGTGGCAGTTGAGGGAATAATTGGTATACATGGGGTGTTCAGTGTTGTAAATGGAAATGGTGAAGAGCTTGTAGATTTATGTGCTGAAAAAGGACTGATGATTGGGAATACCTGGTTTAAAAAGCGAGATATACATAAGTATACTTATGTAAGTAGGAGAGATGGCCAGAGAGCGTTATTGGATTACGTGTTAATTGACAGGCGTGCGAAAGAGAGACTTTTGGATGTTAATGTGCTGAGAGGTGCAACTGGAGGGATGTCTGATCATTATCTTGTGGAGGCTAAGGTGAAGATTTGTATGGGTTTTCAGAAAAGAAGAGTGAATGTTGGGGTGAAGAGGGTGGTGAGAGTAAGTGAGCTTGAGAAGGAGACCTGTGTGAGGAAGTACCAGGAGAGACTGAGTACAGAATGGAAAAAGGTGAGAACAATGGAAGTAAGGGGAGTGGGGGAGGAATGGGATGTATTTAGGGAATCAGTGATGGATTGCGCAAAAGATGCTTGTGGCATGAGAAGAGTGGGAGGTGGGTTGATTAGAAAGGGTAGTGAGTGGTGGGATGAAGAAGTAAGAGTATTAGTGAAAGAGAAGAGAGAGGCATTTGGACGATTCTTGCAGGGAAAAAATGAAATTGAGTGGGAGATGTATAAAAGAAAGAGACAGGAGGTCAAGAGAAAGGTGCAAGAGGTGAAAAAAGGGCAAATGAGAGTTGGGGTGAGAGAGTATCATTAAATTTTAGGGAGAATAAAAAGATGTTCTGGAAGGAGGTAAATAAAGTGCGTAAGACAAGGGAGCAAATGGGAACTACAGTGAAGGGCGCAAATGGGGAGGTGATAACAAGTAGTGGTGATGTGAGAAGGAGATGGAGTGAGTATTTTGAAGGTTTGTTGAATGTGTTTGATGATAGAGTGGCAGATATAGGGTGTTTTGGTCGAGGTGGTGTGCAAAGTGAGAGGGTTAGGGAAAATGATTTGGTAAACAGAGAAGAGGTAGTGAAAGCTTTGCGGAAGATGAAAGCCGGCAAGGCAGCAGGTTTGGATGGTATTGCAGTGGAATCTATTAAAAAAGGGGGTGACTGTATTGTTGACTGGTTGGTAAGGTTATTTAATGTATGTATGACTCATGGTGAGGTGCCTGAGGATTGGCGGAATGCGTGCATAGTGCCATTGTACAAAGGCAAAGGGGATAAGAGTGAGTGCTCAAATTACAGAGGTATAAGTTTATTGAGTATTCCTGGTAAATTATATGGGAGGGTATTGATTGAGAGGGTGAAGGCATGTACAGAGCATCAGATTGGGGAAGAGCAGTGTGGTTTCAGAAGTGGTAGAGGATGTGTGGATCAGGTGTTTGCTTTGAAGAATGTATGTGAGAAATACTTAGAAAAGCAAATGGATTTGTATGTAGCATTTATGGATCTGGAGAAGGCATATGATAGAGTTGATAGAGATGCTCTGTGGAAGGTATTAAGAATATATGGTGTGGGAGGAAAGTTGTTAGAAGCAGTGAAAAGTTTTTATCGAGGATGTAAGGCATGTGTACGTGTAGGAAGAGAGGAAAGTGATTGGTTCTCAGTGAATGTAGGTTTGCGGCAGGGGTGTGTGATGTCTCCATGGTTGTTTAATTTGTTTATGGATGGGGTTGTTAGGGAGGTAAATGCAAGAGTTTTGGAAAGAGGGGCAAGTATGAAGTCTGTTGGGGATGAGAGAGCTTGGGAAGTGAGTCAGTTGTTGTTCGCTGATGATACAGCGCTGGTGGCTGATTCATGTGAGAAACTGCAGAAGCTGGTGACTGAGTTTGGTAAAGTGTGTGGAAGAAGAAAGTTAAGAGTAAATGTGAATAAGAGCAAGGTTATTAGGTACAGTAGGGTTGAGGGTCAAGTCAATTGGGAGGTGAGTTTGAATGGAGAAAAACTGGAGGAAGTGAAGTGTTTTAGATATCTGGGAGTGGATCTGGCAGCGGATGGAACCATGGAAGCGGAAGTGGATCATAGGGTGGGGGAGGGGGCGAAAATTCTGGGGGCCTTGAAGAATGTGTGGAAGTCGAGAACATTATCTCGGAAAGCTAAAATGGGTATGTTTGAAGGAATAGTGGTTCCAACAATGTTGTATGGTTGCGAGGCGTGGGCTATGGATAGAGTTGTGCGCAGGAGGATGGATGTGCTGGAAATGAGATGTTTGAGGACAATGTGTGGTGTGAGGTGGTTTGATCGAGTGAGTAACGTAAGGGTAAGAGAGATGTGTGGAAATAAAAAGAGCGTGGTTGAGAGAGCAGAAGAGGGTGTTTTGAAGTGGTTTGGGCACATGGAGAGAATGAGTGAGGAAAGATTGACCAAGAGGATATATGTGTCGGAGGTGGAGGGAACGAGGAGAAGAGGGAGACCAAATTGGAGGTGGAAAGATGGAGTGAAAAAGATTTTGTGTGATCGGGGCCTGAACATGCAGGAGGGTGAAAGGAGGGCAAGGAATAGAGTGAATTGGAGCGATGTGGTATACCGGGGTTGACGTGCTGTCAGTGGATTGAATCAAGGCATGTGAAGCGTCTGGGGTAAAGCATGGAAAGCTGTGTAGGTATGTATATTTGCCTGTGTGAACGTATGTATATACATGTGTATGGGGGGGGGTTGGGCCATTTCTTTCGTCTGTTTCCTTGCGCTACCTCGCAAACGCGGGAGACAGCGACAAAGTATAATGAGAATAATAAAATAATATATCTATATTGTCATGGAGTTATACTGCCATAGTGAATATGATTGGTATATTTCTTTTTTGCATCTTTGACTGTATTTTCACATCAGTTATATGATCACTGTGGCTATATTTTTACAGTGAATAAATTGCAGTCATGACTATATTATCATAATGGCCAGATTATCATGGCAGACATGTTGACATGGAGGCTATATTTTCATGATATTTATAGAGTCATTGTAAGTTTATTAACAAGGTGACTAATGACATGGTGATGATTTGTATCGTGACATTATTATCATGGTGGCTGAACTATGATGCTAGCTATATTCTCGCTTGCTGTATTTTTCAATGTTGCTCTTTTGTGAATATGGCTTTGATGTCAGTGTAGCTATAGTGTCATGGGGAACATATTTTCATAGTGTCAGTATTGTCATTATGACCATACCGTCATTTTGGCTATCTTTTCATTTTAGTTACATTGCTATATTGTATATATCGTCACCTTAGCTATATTGGCAAGGTGATCTTTTTATAGGTGATATATTGTCATTATTTAACTCTTTCATACTTTGTCATATGTGAAATATTATCATGATAATCATAATTTTATGGTGACAATATTGTCATAGCGACTATATTATCATTATGAATATAATGTCACAGTGGCTATATTGCCAAGATAACTATATCGTCATGGTGACTTTTTTATCATGATTTTTATAATGTCATAATGACTGTATTTTCGTAGAAGCTTTTTTAATGGAGTTGATATTCCCCTTGAGGATATACCATTATTGAAAAGAAATTGTCATTTTGATTAAATTATCAGCTGAGTACATTGCCATGATATGCTATACTGTTATGGTTTCAGTACTGTCATGGTAAATCTTTTATTACTGATTGTACATTGCAATGGAAACCAAAATGGTAGGTGGCTATATTTTCATGGTAGGATAATTTTATCATGGCGATTATATTGCATTTCTGAGTATA
Organism: Panulirus ornatus; assembly: GCF_036320965.1. Lineage (NCBI taxonomy): Eukaryota > Metazoa > Arthropoda > Malacostraca > Decapoda > Palinuridae > Panulirus > Panulirus ornatus. Next base: position 5,398,294 of record NC_092278.1, on the reverse strand, counting down.
TTGTCATGGTGACTATGTTCTCATAATATGTATATTGTTATATAATTTTTCAAATTGATGGCAATATTGTCTTACAGACGGTACTGTCATGTTATCTGTATTGTCACGGTGGTTGTATTGTCAACGTGACTATATAGTCATGTTGGCTACATTGTCGTTAAGATCACATTATTATGCTAACTATATTACCATAGTGGCTGTATTGTTAAATCACTATATCGCCATGATGACCATTTATTATTTTTGTTATATAACAAGGAGGTGACTGTCTTTTCATGTTGGCAATATTGTCAGAATAGCTATATTGTCGAGTAGTGGGTGTATATATATTTCTTTTCTGGCGGTATATTATCATGATGGCAATAATAACATTTTGGCGATATTGGCATGGCGATATAGTGTTTTAGCAGCTAAACTCTTGTTGTGGATATTTTTCAATTGTATATTTTATCATAGTAGCTACATAGTCAAGGTTACTATATTTTCATGGAAGCTACATTGTCATGGTGAAGACATTGGCATGGTGGTTGCATTCTTACTTTCAATATGATGCCGTCCTGGCTACATTAAATTGGTCGCTATATCAACTTGATGGCTATATTGTTATGGTTAATTTTGTCTTTCGGGATATATTTTGTAATTAGTGACAATACTGTTGTTATTATGTGATCATGATAATATTTTCATGAAAACTTATGTGGTATTGTAAGTGTAAGTGAATGGATATCATCTCATCATGTCATTTAAATTGTCATGGTTTTTACACTATGATCTTTTTTAAGTCAACCTGCTGATTATATAATCATGATTGGTGTATGATTATGGTAACTCTATTGTAATGTCGTTTTATTTCATTATGATAATTTTGTCATGTTGACTACAATTCCATGACAGCTATAATGTTATGATGATATCATGATGATAAATACTGTCTGAGTCACTGTTTTTTCACAGAGACTATATTGTCCTAGAGTCTATATTTTTGCTATGATCCGAAAACGACTATCTATTAACAGTATCTATGTTGTCAGGTGGTTATATTGCCATTGTGAATATAAGTTGAATGTTTCTATATTTTTGCTTTGATTATATTGTCATATCAGTTATATGATCATGGTAGCTTTATTGTCATAGTGAATAGATTATCGTCGTGAATATATTTTCATAAAGGCTAAATTCTCATAGCAAATTTCTTGATATGGAGGCTATGTTTTCATGATATTCATAAAATCATTGTAAGATTACTGTCAAGGTGACTCTATTGTCCTGGTGATTGAGTTATATCGTGATATTATTGTCAAGATGGCTGTATTGTCATGGTGGCTATATTGTAGTTTGCTGTATTTTAATTTTACGCTTTTCTGAAGATAGCTTTACTGTCAGTGTACCTATAGTGTCATGGAGAATATATTATCATAGTGGAATTATTGTCATTATGAACATACTGTCATTTTGGCCATCTCCTTATTTTGGTTATATTTCTATCATATATATATCATCACCTTGGCTATATTAGTAAGCTGATCTTTTTTTACGGTTGCTATATTTTCATTTTTCTAATCATACATATTTTGTCGTAAGTGATACATTATTATGATAACTATAACATTCCAGTAGCTATATATTGGCATTTTGACTATATTGTTATTATGACAATGATATCATGTTGGATATCTTGTCAAAGTAAATTTATTGTCATGGTATCTATTTCATCATGATAGTTATAATGGCAGGGTGATCACAACAATTTTGTAGGTTTGACAAATATATCCCCAATGACAAAATTAATTATAGCAATATAGCCATCAAATTGTTATAGCGACCAAGATGGTGTAGCGAGCATTGTATTGAGAATTAAAATACAGCCACCGTGCCAATGTCGTCACCATGGCAATATAGCTACCATGAAAATATAGTAACGTTGATAATGTAGCTGCCATGGCAAAATATTCAAGATAGAAAATACCCAAAAGATGGCCACAACAAGAGTTTAGCTGCTAAGACGATATATCACCATGCCAATATCTCTAAAATGTTAGTATAGCCATCATGGCAAAATATCAACAGAAAAAATACTCATCACAACGATATAGCAACCTTGACAATATACTACTCTGACAATATAGGTAACATTAAAAGACAGCCACCTCCTTGAAATATAAAAGAAAAAAAATGACAAATAGCCATCATGGCAATATTGTAACTAAACAATATAGCCATCTTGGCAATATGGTAACCAAACAATATAGCCATCATGGCAATATGATTACCATAGCAATGTATTCTTAATGGCGATATAGTCACCATGTCCTTATAGTCACGATGACAATACAAATACCATGATAATACAGAAAACATCAAAATACAGTCTCTGAGACAATATTGCCACTAATTCAACAAGTTAAATGACAATATAGATTTTATGGCAACACAATCACGATAACAATATACTCAGAAATGTTATATAATCGTCATAATAAAATGATCCTACCATGAAAATATAGTCACCCTGCCACTATGGCTTCCATTACAATATAGCAACAATAACAAAACATTCACCACGACAGTACTGAAACCATAACAATGTAGCATATCATGACAATGTAGTCACTTGATCATTTAATGAAAAATAAAAATTTCGCTTCTATTATGGTATAACCTCAGTGACTAAATTTCATACACCCTTAAAAAGCTGCCATGAAAATACAGTCACTATTACATATCATGATAAAATAGTGACTATGGCAATATAGCCACTCTGAGATTATAGTCATTATGACAATATAGTCGCTATTTAAATACTGTCACCTTAATAATAAAGTTATCAAAATGATATATCGCTTGTGACAAAATATGCATGATTAGAAAATGACAGTATAGCACCTATAAAAAAGATCACCTTGCCACTATAGTCAAGGTGACGATATATACATCATAGCAACGTAAAGAAAAAGAGATGATAACTAGAACGACGGTATGTTCGTAATGACAATACTGCAACTATGAAAATATGTTCCCCACGATTCTCCAGCTTCACTGACAATAAAGCCATCTTCACAAAAAGAGTACTATTGAAAAAATAGCAAACGACTATACAGCCATCAAGACAGTACAGCCACCATGACAATAATCTCTCTATATAAATCAATCGCCAGGACATTAGCGTCACCTTGATAATCAATATACAATGAGTACATGAACATCATGAAAATATAGCGTCCATATAAATATATTTGTCGTGAAAATATAGCCTCCATATGAATATCTTTAAAGTGACAGTTTCGCCATTCTGATAATATAGTCAAGAGGCTAATATATTCACCATAACAATAAAGCCAGCATGATCACATAAATGATATGACAATATAGTCAACGCAACAATAGACGCATTTATAAATTATATCCACTCTGAGAATACAGCCACATGAAAATATAGATACTGTGACAAAATAGTCATTTTTGGATCATAGCAAAAATATAGCGTCCAAGAGAATAGCGTCTCTATGACAAAATAGCGAAGAAGACAGTATAGAAGAAGAAGACAGTATCATAACAGTATAGCCGATAAAACAGTGGAACAACCACGATAATGTACCTAACAACAATATAGCTTACATGAAAATATAGTTACTATGACAAATTCATTACAATGAAATACAAACAATATCACATTATGGTTTCGATAATCATACACCAATCATGATCATATAAGATGAAACCTTCAAAACAAAGCAAGGGTAGCGACAACGCAGGGAGGAATAGCTACAACCTAGCTCTGAAAGACGACATGATATGCTATATTGTCATGGTTTCAGTACTGTCGTAGTGAATGTATTATTATGTTAGCTATATTGAAGTGGCAGGGTGGCTAAATTTTCATGGTAGGATAATTTTGTTATCGCGGTTATATTGCATTTGTGATAATACTGTCATGGTGACTGTGTTCCAGAAATATCTAAATTATCATTTAATATGATGAAGCGATTGCAATATTGTCTTAGAGACTCTAATGTCACGTTGCCTTTATTGTCATGATGGTTGCATGTCATCTTGACTATATAGTCATGTTGGTTATATTCCAGTTATGATTACATGGTTATGGTAACTATATTGCCATGGTGACTATATTGATAGGTGACTACATAGCCATGATAGCTATTTTTCATTTTCATTATACTGTAAGGAGGTGACTGTCTTTTCATATTGAATATATTATCAGGGTAGCTATATTGTTAAGTTAGCTATATCATTGTGGTGCTTACTTTCTTTTTTGGTGGTATATTGCCATGATGCCTAGACTAACATTTTGGCGATATTGGCATGGTGATATAGTGTCTTAGCAAGTAAACTGTTATTGTGGATATGTTCCATGGGATTTTATTATCATAGTAGCTACATTGTCAGTGTTACTATATTTTCATGGTAGCCCCATTGTCATAGTGACGATATTGCCATTGTGGCTATATTATTATTTTCAATATAATGCCATCCTAACTACATTATCTTGGTCGCTATATTTAATTGCTGGCTATATTGCTATGGTTAATTTTGTCGTTCGGGATATATTTTGTCATTAACTACAATTTTGTTTTAACCATACGATGATGATAATATTTTCAAGGTGGCTTATTTGGTAACGTGAGTGCAAGTGTATGGATATCATATTATCATGTCACTATATTGTCATGGTTTTTATACTGTGATGGTGTTTATGTCAGCCTCCTGATGATATTATCATGACTGATATATGATTACGGTAACTAAATTGTAATGGCAATTATATTTCTTTGTGACAATTTTGTCATGTTGCCTGCATTTTCATGGTAGCTATATTGTTATGGCAGCTACATTTTCATTGTTGTTTCATTGTTTTATCAGCTATACTGTCAAGGTGACTTTATCTTGATTAAAAATCTTGTCTTGGTCGCTATTTTGTCATGGACACTATATTGTCCTGGAGCCTATATGTTTGCTATGATCCGAAAGAGACTATTTTGTCACAGCATCAATATTGTCAGGTGCTTATATTGCCATAATGAATATAATTTGAAGGCTTCCTTATTGTTGCGTTGACTGTATTGTCATATCACTTATATGATCATGGCTATATTGTTATAGTGAATATATTGCGGTCTTGACTATATTATCATATTGGCTAAATTGTCATGGTAAGTATGTTGACATGGAAGCCGTATTTTCATGATGTTTATATAGTCAGTGAATCATATCGTGACATTATTGTCATAGTGGCTGTACTTTCATGGTGGCTATATAGTCGTTTGCTGTATTTTCACTGTTGCTCTTTTGTGAAAATTGCTTTATTCTAATTGTAGCTATAGTGTCATGGGGGATATAGTTTCATAGCAGCAGTATTGTCATTATGAACATATCGTCATTTTGGCTATCTACTCATTTTGGTTATATTGCGAAGATGTACATATTGTCACCTTGGCTATATTGTCAAGGTGATCTCTTTTATAGTTGCTATTTTGTCATTTTTTTTAGTCATGCATATATTTTCATAATCGATACATTATCGTGATAACTTCACTATTAAGGTGACAGTGTATTGTCATTGTGACAATGTTGACATTATGACTAAAATCTCTTAGTGGCTATATTGCTAAGATAAGTATACTGTCATGGTGACTATTTCATGATGATGGTTATAATGACAGTTTGACAGCATTTTCATTGTAGCATATTTAATTGTGTTGATTTTGCCCTTGAAGATATATTATAAAAACGAAAATTTCCTTTTTTTTGAATTACCATGTGAATATATTGCCATGATATGCGATATTGTTATAGTTTCAGTACTGTCATGTTGAATGTATATTTTGTTGTTACAGTACAATTAACGTCATAGTGGCAGGGTAACTATATTTTCATGGTTGGATCATTTTGTTATGACGATTTTATTGTATTTATGAGTATATTCTCATGGTTACTGTGTTGCCGTAATTTCTATATTGTCCTGGACACTACATATCCTGAAATCTATATTGTCATATCAGTTGTATGATCATGGTAGCTTTATTGTCATAGTGAATATCTTGTCGTCGTGACTATATTAACATAATGGCTAAATTGTCATAGGAAATATGTTGACATGAGGGCTATATTTTCATGATATAAAGTCATTGAAAGATTACTCTCAAGATGACTCTAATAGCCTGGCGATTGATGTATATCGTGACATTATTGTCACGATAGCTGCATTGTCATGGTGGCTATATTTTCGTTTCCTCTATTTTCAATGTTACTCTTTTGTGAAGATTGCTTTATTGTCATTGTAGCTATAGTGTCATAGGGAATATATTTTCGTAGTAGGATTATTGTCATTATGAACATATCGTCATTTTGGCTATCTGCTCATTTTGGTTACATTGCGAAAATTTACATATCGTCACCTTGGCTATATTGGCAAGGTGATCTCTTTATAGTTGCTATATTGTCATTTTTTTTAATCATGTATATTTTTTCATGAGTGATACATTATCTTGATAACTATATCATTAAAGTGACAGTATATTGTCATGGTGACTATATTGTCAATATGACTACAATCTCTTAGCGGCTATATTGCTAAGATTACTACATGTGACTACATTTTCATCGTAGCTTATTTAATGGTGTTGATTTACCCTTAGAGATATATCATTATAAAAACGGATATTTCATTTTCTTTAAATTATGAGGTGAATACATTGTCATGACATGCTATATTGTTATAGTTTCAGTACTGTCATGGTGAATGTATATCATGTTGGCTACATTACAATGGAAGCCTTAGTGGCAGGGTGGCTATATTTTCATGGTTTGATCATTTTGTTATTAGTATTTTATTGTATTTTTGAATATATTGTCATGGTGACTGTATTGCCATAATTTCTATATTGTCATTTGATTTATTAAATCGATGTCAATATTGTCATAGAGACTGTATTGCCATGTTGCCTGTATGGACATCATGGTTATCTTGTCATCGTGACTCTATGGTCATGATGGCTATACTGTCGTTAAGATTACATTCTTATGATAACTATATTGCCATCATGGCTTTTTGCCAGAGTAGCTATATTGTTAAGTTAGCTATCTTATTGTGGTGGTTATTTTTTTCCTTTTGGTATATTGCCATGATGGCTATACTAGAAATTTGGCAAGATTAGCATGGTGATATAGTGTTCGCAGCCCAACTGTTGTTTTGGACATTTTGTCATGGGAATACATTATCATGGTACCTACATTGTCAAGGTTACTATATTTTATGCAACCTACATAGTAAAGATGACGATATTGGCATGGCGGGTGTATTGTTATGTTCAATATAACGCCATCCTGGCTACATTATAATGGTCGCTATATCAACTTGATGGCTATATTGCTACGGTGAATTTCATCGTTGGTGATGTATTTTGTCTTTACCTACAATTTGGTTGTGATTATATGATGATAATAATATTTCTATGACGGCTTATTTGGCATCTTGAGTGTATCTGTCTGGATATCATATCATCATGTAACCTAGTCTGTCATGCTTTCAAACGGTGATGGTGCTTATGTGAAAATGCTGATTACATTACCATCATTAATGTATGATTATTGTAACTATATAGCAATAGCAATATCTTTTTGATCATTTTGGTATGGTGACCTCATTTTGATAGTAGTTATATTGGTATGGCAGGTACATTTTCATGGTTCTGACATTGTTTTATGGGCTATACTGTCAAGGCGGCTGTATAGTATTGATAAATTCTGTTTTGGACGCTATTGTCTTCTGGACACTATATTCTTTAGAGGCTATAAGTTTCCTATGATCCGAAAGGGTCTATTTTTTCACGGAATCTATATTGTCAGGTGGCTATATTGACGTTGTGAACATATTGTAAATGTTTCTTTAATGTTGCGTTGACTATATTGTTATATCAGTTATATGGCCATGGTGGCTTTGTTATTATAGTGAATATATTGTAGTTGTGACTATACTATCATGATGGCTAAATTGTCAGGGGAAATATGTTGATATGGATGCTATATTCTCATGATAATTTTATGGTAATTGTAAAAAATTTTTAAGTTTACTCTAATATCTCAGTGATTGATTTATGTTGTAACATTATTGTTATGGTTGCTGTACAATCATGGTGGCTATATTGTCGTTTGGTGCGTTTTCAATGTTACTATTTAGTGAATATGGCTTTAATGTCAGTGTAGCTATACTTTCATTGGGAAGAAATTTTCATAGTGACGCAATTGTCATTATGAAATAAAGTCATTTTGGCTATCTTCTAATTTGGGTTACATTGCTATGTTATATATATCGTCACCTTGGCTATATTGGGAATGTGATCTTTTTTATAGGTGGTATATTATCACTTTTTTATCGTGCATATTCTGTTATAAGCGATATATTATCATAATACCGATATCATTAAGGTGAAAATATTGGCATGGCGACTATATTGTCTTTATGAATGTAATCTTATGATAACAATATAGGTCCCCTGATATATAGGTAACACGAAAAGACAATCACCGCCTTCTAATATAACAAAAAAATGACAAATAGCCATCATGGCAATATATTCATTTAACAATATAGCCAATATAGCCAAACATAGGCACCATATCAATATAATCTTAATGGAAATATAACTACAATGACCATATAGACATGATGATAATACAACCACGAAGACAATAGCCACCAATTCAACAAATCAAATGACAGTATAGATATTATGGCAACAGTCAATATGACAATATACACACAAGTGGAACATAATCGACATAACAAAATGATTATGTCATGAAAATATAGCCACTCTGCCACTATGGCTTCCATTGGAATATAGCCAACATAATATTACATACACAATGACATTCCTGAAACCATAACAATATAGCATATCACGACAATGTAGTCCCCTAACGATTTAATCAAAATGAGAATCTCGATTTATAGTGATACATCTTGAAGGGCAAACCCAACACCAATATGAAAGCTACGGTGAAAATGTAGTCACCATGACATTATAACCATCATGATGAAATAGACACCATGACAATAAAGTTACTTTGGCAAGATATCCAACATGATATCATTGTTATCATGATAATGTGTCACTTACGACAAAAAACGCATGATTAAAAAAATGAAAATATAGCAACCGTAAAAAAAGATCACGTTGCTAATATAGCCAAGATCTTGATATATTTATGATAGAAATGTAACCAAAATAAGGGGATGGCCAAAATGACAGAATGTTCATAATGACAATAATTCCACTATGAAAATATATTCTCCATGACACAAAAGGTACACTGACAGTAAAGCTATCTTTACAAAAGCGTAAAATTAAAATACATCAAACTACAATATAGCCACCATCACAATATAGACATCTTGACAATAATATCACGATATAACTCAATCACCAGGACAATAGAGTCACCTTGACAGTAATCTTACAATGACTTTATAAATATCATGAAAAGATAGCCCTCATGTCAAGATATTTCCTATGACAATTTAGCCATTATGAAAATATAGTCACGACGACAATCTATTCACTATGACAATAAAGCTACCATGATTATATAACTGATATGACAATATAATCAAAGCAAAAATATAGAAACATTCAACTTATATTCACAATGGCAATATAACCACCTGACAATATAGATACTGTTAATAGTCGTTTTCGGATCATAGGAAAAATATAGACTCCAGGACAATATAGTCTCTGTGAGAAAAACAGTGACTCAGACAGGATTTATCATCATGATATGCTCATAACATTATAGCTATCATTGAATTGTTGTCAACATGACAAAATTTTCACAATGAAATAAAACGACATTACAATATAGTTACCATAATCATACACCAATCATGATTATATAATCAGCAGGTTGACATAAACAAGATCATAGTGTAAAAACCATAACAATTTAAGTGACATGATGAGATGATATCCATTCACTTACACTTACAATACCACATAAGTTTTCATGAAAAAATTATCATGATCATATAATCACAACAGTATTGTCACTAATTACAAAATATATCCCGAAAGACTAGATTAACCATAACAATATAGCCATCAAGTTGATATAGAGACCAAGATAATGTAGCCAGGACGGCATTATATTGAAAGTAAGAATACAACCACCATGCTAATGTCTTCACCATGACAATGTAGCTACCATGAAAATATAGTAACCTTGACTATGTAGCTACCATGATAAAATATACAATTGAAAAATATCCACAGCAAGAGTTTAGCTGCTAAAACACTATATCGCCATGCCAATATCGCCAAAATGTTATTATTGCCATCATGATAATATACCGCCAGAAAAGAAGTATATATACACACTACTCGACAGTATAGCTATTCTGACAATATTGGCAACAAAAAAAGACAGTCACCTCCTTGTTATATAACAAAAATGACAAATACCCATCATGGCGATATAGTGATTTAACAATACAGCCACTATGGTAATATAATTACCATAACAATGTGATCTTAACGACAATGTAGCCAACATGACTATATAGTCACGTTGAAAATACAACCACCGTGACAATACAGATAACATGACAGTACCTTCTCTAAGACATATTGCCATCAATTTGACAAATTATATGGCAATATAGATATTATGGCAACATAGTCACCATGACAATATAGTCAGAAATGCAATATAATCTCCATGATAAAATTATCCTACCATGACAATATAGCCACCTGCCATTTTGGTTTCCATTGAAATGTAGAAACAGTAATAAAAGATTTACCATGACAGTACTGAAACCATAACAGTATAGCATATTATGGTAATGTAGTGAGCTGATAATTTAATCAAAATGACAATTTCCCTTCAATAATGGTATATCCTCAAGGGCAATATCAACTCCATTAAAAAAGCTTATACGAAAATACAGTCATTATGACATTATAAAAATCATGATAAAAAAGTCACCATGAAAATATAGTTATCTTGGCAACATAGCCACTGTGACATTATAGTCATAATGATAATATAGTCGCTATGACAATATTTTCACCATAAAAATATAATTATCATGATAATATTTCGCTTATGACAAAGTATGCAAGAGTTAAATAATGACAATATATCACCTATAAAAAGATCACCTTGACAATATAGCTAAGGTGACGATATATACATTATAGCAATGTAACTAAAATGAAAAGATAGCCAAAATGACGGTATGGTCATAATGACAATACTGCCACTATGAAAATATGTTCCCCATGACAGTATAGCTACACTGACAACAAAGCCATATTCACAAAAGAGCAACATTGAAAATACAGCAAACGAGAATATAGCCAGCATCATAGTTCAGCCACCATGATAATAATGTCACGATACAAATCATTACCATGTCATTAGTCACCTTGATAATAAACTTACAATGACTCTATAAATATCATGAAAATATAGCCTCCATGTCAACATGTCTGCCATGATAATCTGGCCATTATGATAATATAGTCATGACTGCAATATATTCACTATAACAATATAGCCACAGTGATCATGTAACTGATGTGACAATACAGTCAAAGAAGCAAAAAAGAAATAAACATATCATATTCACTATGGCAGTATAACTACATGACAATATAGATACTGCGACAAATAGTCGCTTTTGAATCATTGCAAACAAATAGCCGGCAGGACAACATAGTTTCTATGACAAAATAGCGACCAAGACAGGATATATCATTATGATATAGACACCTTGACAGTATAGACCATAAAACAATGTAACAATCATGAAACTGTACCTGCTAAAACATTATAGATGTCATGAAATTTTAGTCAACATGACAAAATTTTCGTAATGAAATATCATCGGCATTTAAATATAGTTACCATAATCATGGACCAATCATGATCATATAATCAGCAGGTTGACATAAACAATATCACAGTATAAAAACCATGACAGTATAAGTGACATGATGATATGATATCCATACACTTACACTGACAATACCAAAGAAGCCGCCATGAATATATTGTTATCATGATCATATAATCACAATAATATTGGAAGTAGTGACAAATATATCCCCAACGACAAAATTAATCATAGCAGTATAGCCATCAACTTGTTATAGCGACCAAGATAATGTAGCGAGCATTGTATTGAGAAATATAATACAGCCACCGTGCCAATGTCGTCACCATGACAATATAGCTACCTTGAAAATGTAAAAATGTTGATAATGTAGCTGCCATGGCAAAATATTCAAGATAGTAAATACCCAAAAGATAGCCACAAGAAGGGTTTAGCTGCTAAGACGATATATCACCACGCCAATATCTCTAAAATGTTAGTATAGCCATCATGGCAATATATCAACAAAAAAAATACTCATCACAACGATATAGCTAACTTGACAATATACTACTCTGATAATATAGGTAACATTAAAAGACAGCCACCTCCTTAAAATATAAAAGAAAAAATAATGATGAATAGCCATCATTGTAATTCTTTTTTTTTTTATACTTTGTCGGTGTCTCCCGCGTTTGCGAGGTAGCGCAAGGAAACAGACGAAAGAAATGGCCCAACCCCCCCCCATACACATGTATATACATACGTCCACACACGCAAATATACATACCTACACAGCTTTCCATGGTTTACCCCAGACGCTTCACATGCCTTGATTCAATCCACTGACAGCACGTCAGCCCCGGTACACCACATCGCTCCAATTCACCCCACTCCTTGCCCTCCTTTCACCCTCCTGCATGTTCAGACCCCGATCACACAAAATCTTTTTCACTCCATCTTTCCACCTCCAATTTGGTTTCCCTCTTCTCCTTGTTCCCTCCACCTCCGACCCATATATCCTCTTGGTCAATCTTTCCTCACTCATCCTCTCCATGTGCGCAAACCACTTTAAAACACCCTCTTCTGCTCTCTCAACCACGCTCATTTTATTTCCACACATCTCTCTTACCCTTACGTTACTCACTGGATCAAACCACCTCACACCACACATTGTCCTCAAACATCTCATTTCCAGCACATCCATCCTCCTGCGCACAACTCTATCCATAGCCCACGCCTCGCAACCATACAACATTGTTGGAACCACTATTCCTTCAAACATACCCATTTTTGCTTTCCGAGATAATGTTCTCGACTTCCACACATTCTTCAAGGCCCCCAGAATTTTCGCCCCCTCCCCCACCCTATGATCCACTTCCGCTTCCATGGTTCCATCCGCTGCCAGATCCGCTCCCATATATCTAAAACACTTCACTTCCTCCAGTTTTTCTCCATTCAAACTCACCTCCCAATTCACTTGACCCTCAACCCTACTGTACCTAATAACCTTGCTCTTATTCACATTTACTCTTAACTTTCTTCTTCCACACACTTTACCAAACTCAGTCACCAGCTTCTGCAGTTTCACACATGAATCAGCCACCAGCGCTGTGTCATCAGCGAACAACAACTGACTCACTTCCCACGCTCTCTCATCCCCAACAGACTTCATACTTGCCCCTCTTTCCAAAACTCTTCCATTTACCTCCCTAACAACCCCATCCATAAACAAATTAAACAACCATGGAGACATCACACACCCCTGCCGCAAACCTACATTCACTGAGAACCAATCACTTTCCTCTCTTCCTACACGTAAACATGCCTTACATCCTCGATAAAAACTTTTCACTGCTTCTAACAACTTTCCTCCCACACCATATATTCTTAATACCTTCCACAGAGTATCTCTATCAACTCTATCATATGCCTTCTCCAGACCCATAAAAGCTACATACAAATCCATTTGCTTTTCTAAGTATTTCTCACATACATTCTTCAAAGCAAACACCTGATCCACACATCCTCTACCACTTCTGAAACCACACTGCTCTTCCCCAATCTGATGCTCTGTACATGCCTTCACCCTCTCAATCAATACCCTCCCATATAATTTACCAGGAATACTCAACAAACTTATACCTCTGTAATTTGAGCACTCACTCTTATCCCCTTTGCCTTTGTACAATGGCACTATGCACGAATTCCGCCAATCCTCAGGCACCTCACCATGAGTCATACATACATTAAATAACCTTACCAACCAGTAAACAATACAGTCACCCCCTTTTTTGATAAATTCCACTGCAATACCATCCAAACCTGCTGCCTTGCCGGCTTTCATCGTCCGCAAAGCTTTCACTACCTCTTCTCTGTTTACCAAATCATTTTCCCTAACCCTCTCACTTTGCACACCACCTCGACCAAAACACCCTATATCTGCCACTCTATCATCAAACACATTCAACAAACCTTCGAAATACTCACTCCATCTCCTTCTCACATCACCACTACTTGTTATCACCTCCCCATTTGCGCCCCTCACTGAAGTTCCCATTTGCTCCCTTGTCTTACGCACTTTATTTACCTCCTTCCAGAACATCTTTTTATTCTCCCTAAAATTTAATGATACTCTCTCACCCCAACTCTCATTTGCCCTTTTTCACCTCTTGCACCTTTCTCTTGACCTCCTATCTCTTTCTTTTATACATCTCCCACTCAATTGCATTTTTTCCCTGCAAAAATCGTCCAAATGCCTCTCTCTTCTCTTTCACTAATACTCTTACTTCTTCATCCCACCACTCACTACCCTTTCTAATCAACCCACCTCCCACTCTTCTCATGCCACAAGCATCTTTTGCGCAATCCATCACTGATTCCCTAAATACATCCCAATCCTCCCCCACTCCACTTACTTCCATTGTTCTCACCTTTTTCCATTCTGTACTCAGTCTCTCCTGGTACTTCCTCACACAGGTCTCCTTCTCAAGCTCACTTACTCTCACCACCCTCTTCACCCCAACATTCACTCTTCTTTTCTGAAAACCCATACAAATCTTCACCTTAGCCTCCACAAGATAATGATCAGACATCCCTCCAGTTGCACCTCTCAGCACATTAACATCCAAAAGTCTCTCTTTCGCACGCCTGTCAATTAACACGTAATCCAATAACGCTCTCTGGCCATCTCTCCTACTTACATACGTATACTTATGTATATCTCGCTTTTTAAACCAGGTATTCCCAATCATCAGTCCTTTTTCAGCACATAACTCTACAAGCTCTTCACCATTTCCATTTACAACACTGAACACCCCATGTATACCAATTATTCCCTCAACTGCCACATTACTCACCTTTGCATTCAAATCACCCATCACTATAACCCGGTCTCGTGCATCAAAACCACTAACATACTCATTCAGCTGCTCCCAAAACACTTGCCTCTCTTGATCTTTCTTCTCATGCCCATGTGCATAAGCAGCAATAATCACCCACCTCTCTCCATCAACTTTCAGTTTTACCCATATTAATCGAGAATTTACTTTCTTACACTTTATCACATACTCCCACAACTACTGTTTCAGGAGTATTGCTACTCCTTCCCTTGCTCTTGTCCTCTCACTAACCCCTGACTTTACTCCCCAGACATTCCCAAACCACTCTTCCCCTTTACCCTTGAGCTTCGTTTCACTCAGAGCCAAAACATCCAGGTTCCTTTCCTCAAACATACTACCTATCTCTCCTTTTTTCACATCTTGGTTACATCCATACACATTTAGGCACCCCACTCTGAGCCTTCGATGAGGATGAGCACTCCCCGCGTGACTCCTTCTTCTGTTTCCAATTTTAAAAAGTTAATACAAGGAGGGGAGGATTTCTGGCCCCCCGCTCCCGTCCCCTCTAGTCGCTTTCTACGACACGCGAGGAATACGTGGGAAGTATTCTTTCACCCCTATCCCCAGGGATAATATACATATATATATATACATATACACATACACACACATACACATACATACGCACATATACACACACACACACATACATATATATACATATGAAATATGTAAGAAACAATTTAGAAAACTGAAACTTCTAGCTTGAAATGAATGAAAAAAAATCATTTTTTTTTCATTCATCATGGTAATATGGTAAGTAAACAATATAGTCATCATGGCAATATGGTAACCAAACAATATAGCCATCATGGCAATATTATTACCATAGCAATATATTCTTAATTGCAATATAGTCACCATGTCCTTATAGTCACGATGACAATACAACTACCATGACAATACAGGAAACATCAAAAGACAGTCTCTAAGACAATAGTGCCACTAATTCAACAATTTAAATGACAATATAGATATTATGGCAACACAAACGCGATGACAATATACTAAGAAATGTTACATAATCGTCAAAATAAAATGATCCTACCATGAAAATATAGTCACCCTGCCACTATGGCTTCCATTACAATATAGCCACAATAACAAAACATTCACCACGACAGTACTGAAACCATAACAATATAGCATATCATGAGAATGTAGTCACTTGATCATTTAATGAAAAATAAAAATTTCGCTTCTATTATGGTATAACCTCAGGGACAAAATTTTATACACCATTAAAAAGCTGCCATTAAAATACACTCACTATGACATAAATATCATGATAAAATAGTGACCATAGCAATATAGCCACTCTGAGATTATAGTCATTACGACAATATAGTCGCTATTAAAATACTGTCACCTTAATAATAAAGTTATCAAAATGATATATCGCTTGTGACAAAACATGCATGATTAGAAAATGACAGTATAGCACCTACAAAAAAGATCACCTTGCCACTATAGTCAAGGTGACGATATATACATCATAGCAACGTAAAGAAAAAGAGATGATAACCAGAACGACGGGATGTTCATAATGACAATAATGCAACTATGAAAATATGTTCCCCACGATTCTCCAGCTTCACTGATAATAAAGCCATCTTCACAAAAAGAGTACTATTGAAAAAATAGCAAACGACTATACAGCCATCAAGACAGTACAGCCACCATGACAATAATCTCTCGATATAAATCAATCGCCAGGACATTAGAGTCACCTTGATAATGAATATACAATGAGTACATGGACATCATGAAAATATAGCGTCCATATAAATATATTTGTTTTGAAAATATAGCCTCCATATGAATATCTTTAAAGTGACAGTTTCGCCATTCTGATAATATAGTCAAGACGCTAATATATTCACCATAACAATAAATCTACCATGATCATATAAATGATATGACAATATAGTTAACGCAACAATAAACACATTTATAAATTATATCCACTCTGAGAATACAGCCACATGAAAATATAGATACTGTGACAAAATAGTCATCTTTTGGATCATAGCAAACATATAGCAAACATATAGTCTCTATGACAAAATAGCTAAGACAGGATTTATCATCACAATACAGTCACCTTGACAGTATAGCCAATAAAATAGTGGAACAACTATGAAAATGTACCTACCATAACAATATAGCTTACATGAAAATATAGTTACTATGACAAATTCATTACAATGAAATACAAACGATATCACATTATGGTTTCGATAATCATACACCAATCATGATCATATTAGATAAAACCTTTAAAACAAAGCAAGAGTAGCGACAACGCAGGGAGGAATAGCTACAACCTAGCTCTGAGAGACCCCAGCAGCTCAGTACACGTCGGAAGCTGGTGCGCGACTGTCATCAGGTGACTACATTGTCATGATATGCTATATTGTCATGGTTTCAGTACTGTCGTAGTGAATGTATTATTATGTTAGCTATATTGCAGTGACAGGGTGGCTAGATTTTCATGGTAGGATAATTTTGTTATCGCGGTTATATTGCATTTGTGATAATATTGTCATGGTGACTGTGTTCCATTAATATCTATATTATCATTTAATTTGTTGAAGCGATTGCAATATTGTCTTAGAGACTCTAATGTCATGTTGCCTGTATTGTCATGATGGTTGCATGTCATCTTGACTATATAGTCATGTTGGTTACATTCCAGTTATGATTACATGGTTATGGTAACTATATTGCCATGGTGACTATATTGATAGGTGACTACATTGCCATGATAGCTATTTTTCATTTCTCTTATACTGTAAGGAGGTGACTGTCTTTTCATATTGAATATATTATCACGGTAGCTGTATTGTTAATTTAGCTATATCATTGTGGTGCTTATTTCTTTTTTCTGGTGGTATATTGCCATGATGCCTAGACTAACATTTTGGCGATATTGGCATGATGATATAGTTTGTTGGCAAATAAACTGTTATTGTGGATATGTTCCTTGGGATTTTATTATCATGGTAGCTACATTGTCAATGTTACTCTATTTTCATCGTAGCTACGTTGTCATGGTGATGATATTGCCATTGTGGTTGTATTGTTATTTTCAATATTATGCCATCCAAACTACATTATCTTGGTCGCTATATTTACTTGCTGGCTATATTGCTATGGTTAATTTTGTCGTTGGGGATATATTTTGTCATTAACTACAATTTTCTTTTAATCATATGATCATGATAACATTATTTTCATGGCGGTTTGTTTGGTAATGTGAGTGCAAGTGTATGGATATCATATTATCATGTCACTATATTGTCATAGTTTGTATACTCTGATGGTGTTTATGTCAGCCTCCTGATGATATTATCATGATTGATGTATGATTATGGTAACTAAATAGTAATGGCGATTATATTTCATTGTGACAATTTTGTCATGTTGCCTGCATTTTCATGGTAGCTATATCGCTATTGCTGGTAGATTTTCATTTTTGTTTCTTTGTTTTATCGGCTATACTGTCAAGGTGACTATATCTTAATTAAAAATCTTGTCTTGGTCGCTATTTTGTCATGGGCACTTTATTGTCCTGGAGCCTATATGTTTGCTATGATCCGAAAGAGAATATTTTGTCACACCATCAATATTGTCAGGTGCTTATATCGCCATAATGAATATAATTTGAAGGCTTCCTTATTGTTGCGTTGACTGTATTGTCATATCACTTATATGATCATGGCTATATTGTTATAGTGAATATATTGCCGTCTTGACTATATTATCATATTGGCTAAATTGTCATGGTAATTATGTTGACATGGAAGCCTTATTTTCATGATGTTTATATAGTCAGTGAATTATATCGTGACATTATTGTCATAGTGGCTGTGCTTTCATGGTGGCTATATAGTAGTTTTCTGTATTTTCACTGTTACTCTTTTGTGAAGATTGCTTTATTCTCATTGTAGCTATAGTGTCATGGGGGATATATTTTCATAGTAGCAGTATTTTCATTATGAACGTACCATCATTTTGGCTATCTACTGATTTTGTTTATATTGCGAAGATTTACATATCGTCACCTTAGCTATATTGTCAAGGTGATCTCTTTTATAGTTGCTATGTTGTCATTTTTTTTATTCATGCATATTTTTTCATAAGCGATACATTATCGTGATAACTTTACTATTAAGGTGACAGTATATTGTCATTGTGACAATGTTGACATTATGACTATAATCTCTTAGTGGCTATATTGCTAAGATAACTATACTGTCATGGTGACTATTTCATGATGATGGTTATAATGACAGTTTGACTGCATTTTCATTGTAGCATATTTAATTGTGTTGATTTTGCCCTTGAAGATATATTATAGAAACGAAAATTTCCTTTTTTTTAAATTATCATGTGAATATATTGCCATGATATGCGATATTGTTATAGTTTCAGTACTCTCATGTTGAATGTATATTGTGTTGGTTACATTACAATTAAAGTCATAGTGGCAGGGTAACTGTATTTTCATGGTTGGATCATTTTGTTATGACGATTTTATTGTATTTGTGAGTATATTCTCATGGTTACTGTGTTGCCGTAATTTCTATATTGTCCTGGACACTACATATCCTGAAGTCTATATTGTCATATCAGTTATATGATCATGGTAGCTTTATTGACATAGTGAATATCTTGTCGTCGTGACTATATTATCATAATGGCTAAGTTGTCATAGAAAATATGTTGACATGAGTTCTATATTTTCATGATATTCATAAAGTCATTGAAAGATTACTATCAAGGTGACTCTAATAGCCTGGTGATTGATGTATATCGTGACATTATTGTCACGATAGCTTCATTGTCATGGTGGGTATATTGTCGTTTCCTGTATTTTCAATGTTACTCTTTTGTAAAGATTGCTTTATTGTCATTATAGCTATAGTGTCATGAGGAATATATTTTCGTAGTACCAATATTGTCATTATGAACGTATCGTCATTTTGGTTATCTGCTCATTTTGATTACATTGCGAAGATTTAGATATCGTCACCTTGGCTATATTGGCAAGGTGATCTGTTTATAGTTGCTATATTGTCATTTTTTTTAATCTTGTATATTTTTTCATGAGTGATACATTATCTTGATAACTATATCATTAAAGTGACAGTATATTGTCATGGTGACTATATTGTCATTATGACTATAATCTCTTAGTGGCTATATTGCTAAGATAACTACATGTGACTACATTTTTATTGTAGCTTATTTAATGATGTTGATTTACCCTTGGAGATATATCATTATAAAACGGATATTTCATTTTGTTTAAATTATGAGGTGAATACATTGTTATGACATGCTATATTGTTATAGTTTCAGTACTGTCATGGTGAATGTATATTATGTTGGCTACATTACAATGGAAGCCATAGTGGCAGGGTGGCTATATTTTTCATGGTTTGATTATTTTGTTATTAGTATTCTATTGTATTTTTGAATATATTGTCATAGTGACTGTGTTGCCATAATTTCTATATTGTCATTTGATTTATCAAATTGATGGCAATATTGTCATAGAGACTGTATTGTCATGTTGCCTGTATGGTCATCATGGTTGTCTTGCCATCGTGACTCTATGGTCATGTTGGCTATACTGTCGTTAATATTACATTCTTATGATAACTATATCGCCATCATCGCTTTTTGTCTGAGTAGCTATATTGTTAAGTTAGCTATCTTATTGTGGTGGGTATATTTTTTTCTTTTGGTATATTGCCATGATGACTATACTAGAATTTTGGCAAGATTAGCATGGTGATATAGTGATGGCAGCCCAACTGTTGTTTTGGACATTTTTTCATGGGAATACATTATCATGGTACCTACATTTTCAAGGTTACTATATTTCATGCAAGCTGCATTGTAAAGATGACGATATTGGCATGGCGGATGTATTGTTATATTCAATATAACGCCATCCTGGCTCCATTATCATGATCGCTATATCAACTTGATGGCTATATATCTACGGCCAATTTCATCGTTGGGGATGTATTTCGTCTTTACCTACAATTTGGTTGTGATTATATGATCATGATAATATTTCTATGACGGCTTATTTGGCATCTTGAGTGTATCTGTCTGGATATCATATCATCATGTAACTTAGTCTGTCATGCTTTTAAACGGTGATGGTGCTTATGTGAAAATGCTGATTACATTATCATCATTAATGTATGATTATTGTAACTATATAGCAATGGCAATATCTTTTTTTGATCATTTTGGTATGTTGACTTCATTTTGATAGTAGTTATATTGGTATGGCAGGTACATTTTCATGGGTCTGACATTGTTTTATGGGCTATACTGTCAAGGCGGCTGTATAGTACTGATAAATTCTGTTTTGGACGCTATTGTCTCTTGGACACTATATACTTTAGAAGATATATGTTTCCTATGATCTGGAAGCGACAATTTTGTCACGGTATCTATATTGTCAGGTGGCTATATTGACGTTGTGAACATATTCTGAATATTTCTTTAATGTTGCGTTGACTGTATTGTTATATCAGTTATATGGCCATGGTGGCTTTGTTGTTATAGTGAATATATTGTTGTTGTGACTATACTATCATAATGGCTAAATTGTCATGGGAAATATGTTGATATGGATGCTATATTCTCATGATACTTTTATGGTAATTGTAAAAATGTTTTCAAGTTTACTCTAATATCACAGCGATTGATTTATGTTGTAACATTATTGTTATGGTGGCTATACAATCATGGTGGCTATACTGTCGTTTGATGCGTTTTCAATGTTACTGTTTAGTGAATATGGCTTTAACGTTAGTGTAGCTATACTTTCATTGGGAATAAATTTTCATAGTGACGCAATTGTCATTATGAAATAAAGTCATTTTGGCTATCTTCTAATTTGGGTTACATTGCTATGTTATATATATCGTCACCTTGGCTATATTGGGAAGGTGATTTTTTTAAAGGTGGTATATTGTCACTTTTAAATCATACATATTCCGTTATAAGAGATATATTATCATGATACCCATATCATTAAGGTGAAAATATTGGCATGGCGACTATATTGTCTTTATGACTGTAATCTTATGATAACAATATAGGTACCCTCATATATAGGCAACATGAAAAGACAATCACCCCCTTGTAATGTAACAAAAAATAACAAATAGCCATCATGGCAATATATTCATTTAACAATATAGCCACCATGGCAATTTAGTTAGCATATCAATATAATCTTAATGGAAATATAACTACCATGACCATATAGACACGATGACAATACAACCACCAAGACAATACAGGAACCATGACATTACATTATGACAATATAGGCACCAATTCAACAAATCAAATGACAGTATATATATTATGGCAACAGTCACCATAACAATACACACACAAGTGGAATATAATCGACATAACAAAATGATTATATTATGAAGATATAGCCACTCTGACACTATGGCTTCCATTGGAATATAGCCAACATAATATTACATATACAATGACATTCCTGAAACCATAGCAATATAGCATATCACGACAATGTAGTCCCCTAATGATTTAATCAAAATGAGAAACTCGTTTTATAATGATACATCCTCAAGGGCAAACGCAACACCAATATAAAAGCTACCGTGAAAATGTAGTCACCATGACATTATAACCATCATGATGAAATAGACACCATGAAAATAAAGTTACTTTGGCAAGATATCCAACATATCATTATCATAATAACAATATAGTCAAAATGCCAATATATAGTTACCGGAATGTTTTAGTTATCATGATAATGTATCACTTACGACAAAAAAGCATGATTAAAAAAATGAAAATATAGCAACCGGAAAAAAAAGATCACGTTGCTGATATAGCCAGGGTGATGATATATATATGATAGAAATGTAACCAAAATAAGGAGATGGCCAAAATGACAGTATGTTCATAATGACAATAATTGCACAATGAAAATATATTCTCCATTACACTATAGGTACACTGACAGTAAAGCTATCTTCACAAAAGCGTAAAATCAAAATACAGCAAAGTACAATATAGCCACCATGACAATACAGCCATCTTGACAATAATATCACGATATAACTCAATCACCAGGACAATAAAGTCAACTTGACAGTAATCTTACAATGACTTTATGAATATCATGAAAATATGGCCCCCATGCCAAGATATTTGCTAGGACAGTTTAGCCATTATGAAAATATAGTCACGACGACAATCTATTCACTATGACAATAAAGCTACCATGATCATATAACTGATATGACAATATAATCAAAGCAAAAATATAGAAATATTCAACTTATATTCACAATGGCAATATAACCGCCTGACAATATAGATACTGTTAATAGATAGTTGTTTTCGGATCATAGCCAAAATATAGACTCCAGGACAATATAGTCTCTGAAAAAACAGTGACTCAGACAGGATTTATCATCATGATATGCTCATAACAATATAGCTGTCATGGAATTGTAGTCAACATGAAAAAATTATCACAATGAAATAAAACGACATCACAATATAGTTACCATAATCATACACCAATCATGATTATATAATCAGCAGGTTGACATAAACAAGATCATAGTGTAAAAACCATGACAATTTAAGTGACATGATGAGATGATATCCATTCACTTACACTTACTATACCACATAAGTTTTCATGAAAATATTATCATGATCATATAATCACAAAAATGTTGTCACTAATTACAAAATATATCCCGAAAGACAAAATTAACCGTAAAATTATAGCCATCAAGTTGATATAGCGACCAAGATAATGTAGCCATGACGGCCTCATATTGAAAGTTAGAATACAACCACCATGCCATTGTCTTCACCATGACAATGTACCTACCATGAAAATATAGTAACCTTGACTATGTAGCTACCATGATAAAATATACAATTGAAAAATATCCACAACAAGAGTTTAGCTGCTAAAACACTATATCGCCATGCCAATATCGCCAAAATGTTATTATTGCCATCATGATAATATACCGCCAGAAAAGAAATATATATACCCACTACTCGACAATATAGCTATTCTGACAATATTGCCAACAGGAAAAGACAGTCACCTCCTTGTTATATAACAAAAATGACAAATAGCCATCATGGCGATATAGTGATTTAACAATACAGCCACTATGGTAATAAAGTTACCATAACAATGTGATCTAACGACAATGTAGCCAACATGACTATATAGTCACGTTGACAATACAACCACCGTGACAATACAGATAACATGACAGTACCGTCTCTAAGACAATATTGCCATCAATTTGACAAATTATATGACAATATAGATATTATGGCAACATAGTCACCATGACAATATACTCAGAAATGCAATATAATCGCCATGATAAAATTGTCCTACCATGAAAATATAGCCACCTACCATTTTGGTTTCCATTGCAATGTACAAACAGTAATAAAAGATTTACCATGACAGTACTGAAACCATAACAGAATAGCATATCATGGCAATGTAGTCACCTGATGATTTAATCAAAATGACAATTTCTCTTCTATAAAGGTGTATACTCGAGGGCAATATCAACTCCATTAAAAAAGATTCTACGAAAATACAGTCATTATGACATTATAAAAATCATGATAAAAAAGTCACCATGAAAATATAGTTATCTTGGCAATATAGCCAATGTGACATTATAGTCATAATAATAATATAGTCGCTATGACAATATTGTCACCATAAAAATATAATTATCATGATAATATTTCGCTTATGACAAAGTGTGCAAGAGTTAAATAATGACAATATATCAACTATAAAAAGATCACCTTACCAATATAGCTAAGGTGACGATATATACATTATAACAATGTAACTAAAATGAAAAGATAGCCAAAATGACGTTATGGTCATAATGACAATACTGCCACTATGAAAATATGTTCCCCATGACACTATAGCGACACTGACAACAAAGCCATATTCACAAAAGAACAACATTGAAAATACAGCAAAAGAGAATATAGCCAGCATCATAGTTCAGTCACGATGATAATAATGTCACGATGCAAGTCATCATCATGTCATTAGTCACCTTGATAATAAACTTACAATGGCTATACAAATATCATGAAAATATAGCCTCCATGTCAACATGTGTGACATGATAATCTGGTCATTATGATAATATAGTCATGACGGTAATTGATTCACTATAACAATATAGCCACAGTGATCATATAACTGATGTGACAATACAGTCAAAGAAGCAAAAAAGAAATATACAAATCATAGTCACTATGGCAGTATAACTACATGACAATATAGATACTGTGACAAATAGTCGCTTTTTGAATCATAGCAAACATATAGAAGGCAGGACAACATAGTTTCTAAGACAAACTAGCGACCAAGACAGGATATATCATTATAATATAGACACCTTGACAGTATAGACCATAAAACAATGCAACAATCATGAAACTGTACCTGCCAAAACATAATAGATGTCATGAAATTTTTGCCAACATGACGAAATTATCATAATGAAATAACATCGGCATTACAATATAGTTACCATAATCATAGACCAATCTTGATCATATAATCAGAAGGTTGACGTAAACAATATCACAGTATAAAAACCATGACAGTATAAGTGACATGATGATATGATATCCATACACTTACACTTACAATACCAATGAAGCCGCCATGAATATATTGTTATCATGATCATATAATCACAACAATATTGAAGGTAGTAACAAATATATCCCCAACGACAAGATTAGTCATAGCAATATAGCCATCAACTTGTTATAGCAACCAAGATAATGTAGCGAGCATTGTATTGAGAATTACATTACAGCCACAGTGCCAATGTCGTCACCATGATAATATAGCTACTATAAAAATATAGTAACGTTGATAATGTAGCTGATATGGCAAAATATTCAAGATAGAAAATACCCAAGAGATAGCCACAACAAGAGTTTAGCTGCTGAGACGATATATCACCATGCCAGTATCTCTAAAATGTTAGTATAGCCATCATGGCAATATATCAACAGAAAAAATACTCATCACAAAGATATAGCTAACTTGACAATATACTACTCTGACAATATAGGTAACATTAAAAGACAGCCACCTCCTTGAAATATAAAAGAAAAAAAATGACAAATTGCCATCATGGCGATATGGTAACTAAACAATATAGCCATCATGGCAATATGGTAACCAAACAATATAGCCATAATGGCAATATGATTACCATAGCAATGTATTCTTAATGGCAATATAGTCATCATGTCCTTATAGTCACGATGACAATACAACTAACATGACACTACAGAAAACATCAAAATACAGTCTCTAAGACAATATTGCCACTAATTCAACAAGTTAAATGACAATATAGATATTATGGCAACACAATCACGATGACAATATACTCAGAAATGTTATATAATCGTCATAATAAAATGATATTACCATGTAAATATAGTCACCCTGCCACTAAGGATTCCATTACAATGTAGCCAAAATAACAAAACATTCACCACGACAGTACTGAAACCATAACAATACAGCATATCATGACAATGTAGTCACTTCATCATTTGATGAAAAATAAGAATTTCGCTTCTATTATGGTACAACCTCAGGGACTAAATTTCATACACCATTAAAAAGCTGCCATGAAAATGCAGTCACTATGACATAAATATGATGATAAAATAGTGACCATGGCAATATAGCCAGTCTGAGATTATAGTCATTATGACAATATAGTCGCTATTAAAATACTGTCACCTTAATAATAAAGTTATCAGAATTATATATTGCTTTTGACAAAATATGAATGATTAGAAAATGACAGTATAGCACCTATAAAAAAGATCACCTTGCCACTATATTCAAGGTGACGATATATACATCATAGCAACGTAAAGAAAAAGAGATGATAACCAGAACGACGGTATGTTCATAATGACAATACTGCAACTATGAAAATATGTTCCCCACGATTCTCCAGCTCCACTGACAATAAAGCCATATTCACAAAAAGAGTACTATTGAAAAAATAGCAAACGACTATACAGCCATCAAGACAGTATAAAAACCATGACAATAATCTCTCGACATAAATCAATCGCCAGGACATTAGCGTCACCTTGATAATGAATATACAATGAGTACATAAACATCATGAAAATATAGCGTCCATATATATATATATATATATATATATATATTTTTTTTTTTTTTTTCATACGATTCGCCATTTCCCGCATTTGCGAGGTAGCGTTAAGAACAGAGGACTGGGCCTTAGAGGGAAAATCCTCACCTGGCCCCTTTCTCTGTTCCTTCTTTTGGAAAATTAAAAAAAAAAACGAGAGGGGAGGATTTCCAGCCACCCGCTCCCTCCCCTTTTAGTCGCCTTCTACGACACGCAGGGAATACGTGGGAAGTATATATATATATATATATATATATATATATATATATATATATATATATATATATATATATATATATATATTTTTATCTTGAAAATATAGCCTCCATATGAATATCTTTAAAGTGACAGTTTCGCCATTCTCATAATATAGTCAAGACGCTAATATATTCACCATAACAATAAAGCCACCATGATCATATAAATGATATGACAATATAGTCAACGCAACAATAAACGCATTTATAAATTATATCCACTCTGAGAATACAGCCACATGAAAAAATAGATACTGTGACAAAATAGTCATTTTTGGATCATAGCAAACATATAGCGTCCAAGAGAATATAGTCTCTATGACAAAATAGCGAAAAAGACAGGATTTATCATCACAATACAGTCACCTTGACAGTATAGCCAATAAAACAGTGGAACAACCATGAAAATGTACCTACCAAAACAATATAGCTTACATGAAAATATAGTTATTATGACAAATTCATTACAATGAAATACAAACGACATCACATTATTGTTTCGATAATCATACACCAATCATGATCATATAAGATAAAACCTTCAAAACAAAGCAAGGGTAGCGACAACGCAGGGAGGAATAGCTACAACCTAGCTCTGAAAGACGACTGCAGCTCAGTACACGTCTGTAGCTGGTGCGAGACTGTCATCAGGTGACTACATTGTCGTGATATGCTATATTGTCATGGTTTCAGTACTGTCGTTGTGAGTGTATTATTATGTTAGCTATATTGCAGGGCAGGGTGGCTAAATTTTCATGGTAGGATAATTTTGTTATCGCGATTATATTGCATTTGTGATAATACTGTCATGGTGACTGTGTTCCAGTAATATCTATATTATCATTTAATTTGTTGAAACGATTGCAATATTGTCGTATAGACTTTAATGTCATCTTGCCTGTATTGTCATGATGGTTGCATGTCATCTTGACTATATAGTCATGTTAGTTATATTCCAGTTACGATTACACGGTTATTATTTTATATTATACTTTGTCGCTGTCTCCCGCGTTTGCGAGGTAGCGCAAGGAAACAGACGAAAGAAATGGCCCCCCCCCTCATACACATGTATATACATACATCCACACACGCAAATATACATACCTACACAGCTTTCCATGGTTTACCCCAGACGCTTCACATGCCTTGATTCAATCCACTGACAGCACGTCAACCCCGGTATACCACATCGCTCCAATTCACTCTATTCCTTGCCCTCCTTTCACCCTCCTGCATATTCAGGCCCCGATCACACAAAATCTTTTTCACTCCATCTTTCCACCTCCAATTTGGTCTCCCTCTTCTCCTCGTTCCCTCCACCTCCGACACATATATCCTCTTGGTCAATCTTTCCTCACTCATTCTCTCCATGTGCCCAAACCACTTCAAAACACCCTCTTCTGCTCTCTCAACCACGCTCTTTTTATTTCCACACATCTCTCTTACCCTTACGTCACTCACTCGATCAAACCACCTCACACCACACATTGTCCTCAAACATCTCATTTCCAGCACATCCATCCTCCTGCGCACAACTCTATCCATAGCCCACGCCTCGCAACCATACAACATTACACGGTTATGGTAACTATATTGCCATGGTGACTATATTGATAGGTGACTACACTAAATTGCCATGAGAGCTATTTTTCATTTTTGTTATACTGTAAGGAGGTGACTGTCTTTTCATATTGAATATATTATCAGGGTCGCTATATTGTTAAGTTAGGTATATCATTTTGGTGCTTATTTTCTTTTTTGGTGGTATATTGCCATGATGCCTAGACTAACATTTTGGCGATATTGGCATGGTGATATAGTGTCTTAGCAAATAAACTGTTATTGTGAATATGTTCCATGGGATTTTATTATCATAGTAGCTACATTGTCAGTTACTATATTTTCATGGTAGCTCCATTGTCATGGTAACGATATTGCCATTGTGGCTGTATTGTTATTTTCAATATAATGCCATCCTAACAACATTATGTTGGTCGCTATATTTACTTGCTGGCTATATTGCTATGGTTAATTTTGTCGTTGGGGATATATTTTGTCATTAACTACAATTTTCTTTCAATCATATGATCATGATAACAATATTTTCATGGCGGCTTATTTGGTAATGTGAGTGCAAGTGTATGGATATCATATTATCATGTCACTATATAGTCATGATTTCTCTACTGTGATGGTGTTTATGTCATCCTCCTGTTGATATTATCATGATTGATATATGATTATGGTAACTAAATTCCAATGGCGAATATATTTCATTGAGACAATTTTGTCATGTTGCCTGCATTTTCATGGTAGCTATATTGTTATGGCAAGTACATTTTCATTGTTGTTTCATTGTTTTATCGACTATACTGTCAAGGTGACTATATCTTAATTAAAAATCTTGTCTTGGTCGCTATTTTGTCATGGACACTATATTGTCCTGGAGCCTATATGTTTGCTATGATCCGAAAGAGACTATTTTGTCACAGCATCAATATTGTCAGGTGCTTATATTGACATAATAAATATAATTTGAAGGCTTCCTTATTGTTGCGTTGACTGTATTGTCATATCACTTATATAATCATGCCTATATTGTTATAGTGAATACATTTCCGTCTTGACTATATTATCATATTGGCTAAATTGTCATGGTAATTATGTTGACATGGAAGCCTTATTTTCATGATGTTTATATAGTCAGTGAATTATATCGTGACATTATCGTCATAGTGGCTGTATTTTCATGGTGTCTATTTGGTCGTTTGCTGTATTTTCACTGTTACTTTTTTGTGAAGATTGCTTTATTGTCATTGTAGCTATAGTGTAATGGGGGATATATTTTCATAGCAGCAGTATTGTCATTATGAACATACCGTCATTTTAGCTATCTACTCATTTTGTTTATATTGCGAAGATTTACATATCGTCACCTTGGCTATATTGTCAAGGTGATATCTTTTATAGTTGCAATATTGTCATTTTTTTTAGTCATGCATATTTTTCATAAGCGATACATTATCGTGATAACTTTACTATTAAGGTGACAGTATATTGTTATTGTGACAATGTTGACATTATAACTATAATCTCTTAGTGGTTATATTGCCAAGATAACTATACTGTCATGGTGACTATTTTATGATGATGGTTATAATGACAGTTTGACTGCATTTTCATTGTAGCATACTTAATGGTGTGTATTTTGCCCTTGAAGATATATTATAAAACGAAAATTTCCATTTCTTTATTTAAATTATCATGTGAATATATTGCCATGATATGCGATATTGTTATAGTTTCAGTACTGTCATGTTGAATGTATATTATGCTGGTTACATTACAATCAAAGTCATAGTGGCGGGGTAACTATATTTTCCATGGTTGGATCATTTTGTTATGACTATTTTATTGTATTTGTGAGTATATTCTCATGGTTACTGTGTTGCCGTAATTTCTATATGGTCCTGGACACTACATATCCTGAAATCTATAATGTCATATCAGTTATATGATCATGGTAGCTTTATTGTCATAGTGAATATCTTGTCGTCGTGACTATATTATCATAATGGCTAAATTGTCATAGGAAATATGTTGACATGAGGGCTATATTTTCATGATATTCATAAAGTCATTCAAAGATTACTATCAAGGTGACTCTAATAGCCTGGCGATTGATGTATATCGTGACATTTATTGTCACGAAAGCTGCATTGTCATGCTGGCTATATTGTCGTTTCCTGTATTTTCAATGTTACTCTTTTGTGAAGATTGCTTTATTGTCATTGTAGCTATAGTGTCATGGGAAATGTATTTTCGTAGTAGCAGTATTGTCATTATGAACATATCGTCATTTTGGCTATATCCTCATTTTAGTTACATTGCGAAGATTTACATATCGTCACCTTGGCTATATTGGCAAGGTGATCTCTTTATAGTTGCTATATTGTCATTTTTTTTTAATCATGTATATTTTTTCATTACTGATACATTATCTTGATAACTATATCATTAAAGTGCCAGTATATTGTCATTATGACTACAATCTCTTAGGGGCTATATTGCTAAGATAACTACATGTGACTACATTTTCATTGTAGCTTATTTAATGGTGTTGACTTACCCTTGGAGATATATCATTATAAAAACGGATATTTCATTTTGTTTCAATTATGAGGTGAATACATTGTCATGATATGCTATATTTTTATAGTTTCACTACTGTCATGGTGAATGTACATTATGTTGGCTACATTACAATGGAAGCCATAGTGGCAGGGTGGCTATATTTTTCATGGTTTGATCATTTTGTTATTAGTATTTTATTGTATTTTTGAATATATTGTCATGGTGACTGTGTTGCCATAATTTCTATATTGTCAAATGATTTATTAAATTGATGGCAATATTGTCATAGAGACTGTATTGTCATGTTGCCTGTACGGTCATCATGGTTGTCTTGCCATCGTGACTCTATGGTAATGATGGTTATACTTTCGCTAAGATTACATTTTTATGGCAACTACATTGCCATCATGGTTTTTTGTCAGAGTAGCCATATTGTTAAGTTAGCTATCTTATTGTGGTGGGTATTTTTTTTTCCTTTTGGTATATTGCCATAATGGCTATACTTGATTTTTGGCAAGATTAGCATGGTGATATAGTGTTCGCAGCCCAACTATTGTTTTGGACATTTTTTTCATGGGAATACATTGTCATGGTACCAACATTTTCAAGGTTGCTATATTTCTTGCTAGCTACATTGTAACGATGACGATATTGGAATGGCGGGTGTATTGTTATGTTCAATATAACGCCATCCTGGCTACATTATCTATGTCACTATATCAACTTGATGGGTATATTGCTACGGTCAATTTCATCTTTGGGGATGTATTTTGTCTTTACCTACAATTTGGTTGTGATTATATGATCAAGATAATATTTCTATGACCGCTTATTTGGCATCTTGAGTGTATCTGTCTGGATATCATATCATAATGCAACTTAGTCTGTCATGCTTTTAAACAGTGATGGTAATTATGTGAAAATGCTGATTACATTATCATCATTAATGTATGATAATTTTAACTATATAGCAATGGCAATATCTATTTTGGTCATTTTGGTATGTTGACTTCATTTTGATAGTAGTTATATTGGTATGGCAGGTACATATTCATGGTTCTGACATTTCTTATGGGCTATACTGTCAAGGCGGCTCTATAGTATTGATAAATTCTGTTTTGGACGCTATTGTCTCCTGAACACTATATATTTTAGAGGCTATATGTTTCCTATGATCCGAAAGCGACTATTTTGTCACGGTATATATATTGTCTGGTGGCTATATTGACGTTGTGAACATATTCTTAATGTTTCTTTAATGTTGCGTTGACTATATTGTTATATCAGTTATACGGCCATGGTGGCCTTGTTGTTATAGTGAATATATTATAGTTGTGACTATACTATCATAATGGCTAAATTGTCATGGGAAATATGTTGATATGGATGCTATATTCTCATGATACTTTTATGGTAATTGTAAAAAATTTTTCAAGTTTACTCTAATATCACAGTGATTGATTTATGTTGTAACATTATTGTTATGGTGGCTGTACAATCATGGTGGCTATATTGTCGTTTGATGCGTTTTCAATGTTACTATTTAGTGAATATGGCTTTAATGTCAGTGTAGCTATAATTTCATTGGGAACAAATTTTCATAGTGACGCAATTGTCATTATGAAATAAAGTCATTTTGACTATCTTCTAATTTGGGTTACATTGCTATGTTATATATATCGTCACCGTGGCTATATTGGGAAGGTGATTTTTTTTTATAGGTGGTATATTATCATTTTTTAATCGTGCATATTCTGTTATAAGCGATATATTATCATGGTACCCATATCATTAAGGTGAAAATATTGGCATGGCGACTATATTGTCTTTATGACTGTTTTCTTATGATAACAATATAGGTACCCTGATATATATGCAACATGAAAAGGCAATCACCCCCTTGTAATATAAGAAAAAATAACAAATAGCCATCATGTCAATATATTCATTTAACAATATAGCCACCATGGCAATATAATTACCATATCAATATAATCTTAATGGAAATATAACTACCATGACCATATAGACACGATGACAATACAACCACCAAGGCAATACAGGAACCATGATATTATATTATGACAATATAGCCACCAATTCAACAAATCAAATGACAGTATCGATATTATGGCAACAGTCACCATGACAATATACACACAAGTGTAATATAATCGACATAACAAAATGATTATATTATTAAAATATAACCACTCTGCCACTATGGCTTCCAATGGAATATAGCGATCATAGTAATACATATACAATGACATTCCTGAAACCATAACAATATAGCATATCACGACAATGTAGTCCCCTAATGATTTAATCAAAATGAGAATCTCGTTTTATAATGATACATCCTCAAGGGCAAACGCAACACCAATATGAAAGCTACCGTGAAAATGTAGTCACCATGACATTATAACCATCATGATGAAATAGACACCATGGCAATAGTTACTTTGGCAAGATATCTAACATGATATCATTGTCATAATAACTATTTAGTCAAAATCCTAATATATAGTTACCGGAATGTTATAGTTATCATGATGATGTATCACTTAAAGAAAAAATGCATGATTAAAAAAATGAAAATAAAGCAAATGTAAAAAAATATCACGTTGCTTATATAGCCAAGGTGATGATATATATATGATAGAAAAGTAACCAAAATAAGGAGATGGCCAAAATGACAGTATGTTCATAATGACAATAATTCCACTATGAAAATATATTCTCCTTGACACTATAGGTACACTGACAGTAAAGCTATCTTCAGAAAAGCGTAAAAGTAAAATACAGCAAACTACAATATAGCCACCATGACAATACAGCCATCTTGACAATAATATCACGATATAACTCAATCACCAGGACAATTGAGTCACCTTGACACTAATCTTAAAATAACTTTATAAATATCATGATAATATAGCCCCCATCTCAAGATATTTCATATGGGAATTTAGCCATTATGAAAATATAGTCACGACGGCCATCTACTCACTATGACAATAAAGCTACCATGATCATATAACTGATATGACGATATATTGAAAGCAAAAATATAGAAACATTCAACTTATATTCACAATGGCAATATAACCACCTGACAATATATTCGTTTTCGGATCATAGCAAATATATAGACTCCAGGACCATATAGTCTCTGTGAAAAAACAGTGACTCAGACAGGATTTATCATCATGATATGCTCATAACATTATAGCTGTCATGGAATTGTAGTCAACATGAAAAAATCATCACAATGAAATAAAACGACATTACAATATAGTTACCATAATCTTACACCAATCATGAATATATAATCAGCAGGTTGACATAAACAAGATCATAGTGTAAAAACCATGACAATTTAAGTGATATGATGAGACGATATCCATTCACTTACACTTACAATACCACATAACTTTTCATGAAAATATTATAATGATCATATAATCACAACAGTATTGTCACTAATTACAAAATATATCCCGAGAGACAAAATTAACCATAACAATATAGCCATCAAGTTGATATAGCGACCAAGATAATGTAGCCAGGACGGCATCATGACAAAGTAGCTACCATGAAAATATAGTAAGCTTGACTATGTAGCTACTATCATAAAATATACAATTGAAAAATATCCACAACAAGAGTTTAACTGCTAAAACACTATTTCGCCATGCCAATATCGCCAAAATGTTATTTTAGCCATCATGATAATATACCGCCAGAAAAGAAATATATATACCCACTACTCGACAATATAGCTATTCTGACAATATTGCCCACATGAAAAGACAGTCACCTCCTTGTTATATAATAGAAATGACAAATAGCCATTATGGCGATATACTAATTTAACAATACAGCCACTATGGTAACATAGTTACCATAACAATGTGATCTTAACGACAATGTAGCCAACACGACTCTATAGTCACGATGACAATACAACCACCGTGACAATACAGATAACATGATAGTACCGTCTCTAAGATAATATTGCCATCAATTTGACAAATTATATGTCAATATAGATATTATGGCAACATAGTCACCATGACAATATACTCAGAAATGCAATATAATCGCCATGAAAAAATTATCCTACCATGAAAATATAACCACCTACCATTTTGGTTTCCATTTGCAATGTAGAAACAGTAATAAAAGAATTCCCCTGACAGTACTGAAACCATAACAGTATAATGGTATATCCTCAAGGGCAATATCAGCACCATTAAAAAAGCTTCTACGAAAATACAGTCATTATGACATTATAAAAATCATGATAAAAAAGTCACCATGACAATATAGTTATCTTGGCAATATAGCCACTGTGACATTATAGTCTCAATGATAATATAGTCGCTATGACAATATTGTCATCATAAAAATATAATTATCATGATAATATTTCGCTTATGACAAAGTATGCAAGAGTTAAATAATGACAATATATCACCTACAAAAAGATCACCCTGCCAATATAGCTAAGGTGACGATATATACATTATAGCAATATAACTAAAATGAAAAGATAGCGAAAATGACGGTAGGGTCATAATGACAATACTGCCACTATGAAAATATGTTCCCCATGACAGTATAGCTATACTGGCAACAATGCCATATTCAGAAAAGAGGAACATTGAAAATACAGCAAACGAGAATATAGCCACCATCATATTTCAGCCACCATGATAATAATGTCACGATACAAGTCATCACCATTTCATTAGTCACCTTGATAATAAACTTGCAATGACTATATAAATATCATGAAAATATAGCCTCCATGTCAACATGTCTGCCATGATAATCTGGTAAATTATGATACTATAGTCATGACGGCAATTTATTCATTATAACAATATAGCCACAGTGATCATATAATTATTGTGACAATTAAGTCAAAAAAGAAAAAAAGAGATATACAAATCATATTCACTATGGCAGTAAAACTACATGACAATATAGATACTGTGACAAAAAGTCTGTTTTGAATCATAGCAAACATACAGCCGGCAGGACAACATAGTCTCTGTTATAAAATAGCGACCAAGACAGGACATATCATTATAATATAGACACCTTGACAGTATAGACCATAAAACAATGCAACAATCATGAAACTGTACCTGCCAAAACATTATAGATGTCATAAAATTTTAGTCAACATGAAAAAATTATCATAATGAAATATCATTTGCATTACAATATATTTACCATAATCATAGACCAATCATGATCATATAATCAGCATGTTGACATGAACAATATCACAGTATAAAGACCATGATAGTATAAGTGACATACACTTACACTTACAATACCAAAGAAGGCGCCATGAATATATTGTTATCATATTCATATAGTCACAACAATATTGTAGGTAGTGACAATATATCTCCAACGACAAAATTAATCATAGGAATAGAGCCATCAACTTGTTATAGCGACCAAGATAATGTAGCGAGTATTGTATTGAGAATTACAATACAGCCACCGTGCCAATGTCGTCACCATAACAATATAGCTACCATGAAAATATAGTAACGTTGATAATGTAGCTGCCATGGCAAAATATTCAAGACAGAAAATAACCAAAAGATAGCCACAACAAGAGTTTAGCTGCTAAGACGATATATCACCATGCCAATATCTCTAAGATATTAGTATAGCCATCATGGCAATTTTTTTTTTTTTTTTTTTTATATACTTTGTCGCTGTCTCCCGCGTTTGCGAGGTAGCGCAAGGAAACAGACGAAAGAAATGGCCCAACCCCCCCCATACACATGTACATACACACGTCCACACACGCAATATACATACCTACACAGCTTTCCATGGTTTACCCCAGACGCTTCACATGCCTTGATTCAATCCACTGACCGCACGTCAACCCCTGTATACCACATCGCTCCAATTCACTCTATTCCTTGCCCTCCTTTCACCCTCCTGCATGTTCAGGCCCCGATCACACAAAATCCTTTTCACTCCATCTTTCCACCTCCAATTTGGTCTCCCTCTTCTCCTCGTTCCCTCCACCTCCGACACATATATCCTCTTGGTCAATCTTTCCTCACTCATTCTCTCCATGTGCCCAAACCACTTCAAAACACCCTCTTCTGCTCTCTCAACCACGCTCTTTTTATTTCCACACATCCCTCTTACCCTTACGTTACTTACTCGATCAAACCACCTCACACCACACATTGTCCTCAAACATCTCATTTCCAGCACATCCATCCTCCTGCGCACAACTCTATCCATAGCCCACGCCTCGCAACCATACAACATTGTTGGAACCACTATTCCTTCAAACATACCCATTTTTGCTTTCCGGGATAATGTTCTCGACTTCCACACATTTTTCAAGGCTCCCAAAATTTTCGCCCCCTCCCCCACCCTATGATCCACTTCCGCTTCCATGGTTCCATCCGCTGACAGATCCACTCCCAGATATCTAAAACACTTCACTTCCTCCAGCCTCTCACCATTCAAACTCACCTCCCAATTGACAATATATCAACAAAAAAGATACTCATCACAACGATATAGCTAACTTGACAGTATACTACTCTGACAATATAGGTAACATTAAAAGACATTCACCTCCTTAAAATATAAAAAAAAAAATGATAAATAAACATCATGTCAATATGTTAACCAAACATTATAGCCATCATGGAAATATGATTACCATAGCAATGTATTCTTAATGGCAATATAGTCACCATGTCCTTATAGTCACGATGACAATACAACTACCATGACAATACAGAAACCATCAAAATACAGTCTCTAAGACAATATTGCCACTAATTCATCAAGCTAATTGATAATATAGATATTATGGCAACATAATCACGATGACAATATACTTAGAAATGTTATATAATCGTCATAAAATGATTCTACCATGAAAATATTGTCAACCTGCCACTATGGCTTCCATTATAATATAGCCACAATAACAAAACATTCACCACGACAGTACTGAAACCATAACAATGTAGCATATGATGACAATGAAGTCACTTGATCATTTAATGAAAAATAAAAATTTCGCTTCTATTATGGTATATCCTCAGGGACAAAATTTTATACACCATTAAAAGGTTGCCATGAAAATACAGTCACTATGACATAAATATCATGATAAAATAGTGACCATGGCAATATAGACACTCTGAGATTATAGTCATTATGACAATATAGTCGCTATGAAAATACTGTCGCCTTAATAATAAAGTTTTCAAAATGATATATCGCTTGTGACAAAATATGAATGATTAGAAAATGACGGTATAGCACCTATAAAAAAGATCACTTTGCCAATATAGTCAAGGTGACGATATATACATCATAGCTACGTAAAGAAAAAGAGATGATAACCAGAACGACGGTATGTTCATAATGACAATACTGCAACTATGAAAATGTTCCCCACGATTCTCCAGCTTCACTGACAATAAAGCCATCTTCACAAAAAGAGTACTATACAGCCATCAAGACAGTACAGCCACTATGACAATAATCTCTCGATATAAATCAATCGCCAGGACATTAGCGTCACCTTGATAATGAATATACAATGAGTACATGAACATCATGAAAATATAGCGTCCATATAAATATATTTGTCGTGAAAATATAGTCTCCATATGAATAGCTTTAAAGTGAAAGTTTCGCCATTCTGATAATATAGTCAAGATGCTAATATATTCACCATAACAATAAAGACACCATGATCACATGAATAATATGATAATATAGTCAACGCAACAATAAACCCATTTATAAATTATATCCACTCTGAGAATACAGCCACTTGAAAATATAGATACTGTGAGAAAATAGTCATTTTTGGATCATAGCAAACATATAGCGTCCAAGAGAATATAGTCTCTATGACAAAATAGGGAAGAAGACAGGATTTATCATCACAATACAGTCACCTTGACAGTATAGCCAATAAAACAGTGGAACAACCATGAAAATGTACCTACCAAAACAATATTGCTTACATGAAAATATAGTTACTTTGACAAATTCATTACAATGAAATACAAACGATATCACATTATTGTTTCGATAATCATTTACCAATCATGATCATATAAGATAAAACCTTCAAAACAAAGCAAGGGTAGCGACATCGCAGGGAGGAACAGCTACAACCTAGCTCTGAAAGACGACAGCAGCTCCGTACACGTCGGTAGCTGGTGCGCGACTGTCATCTGGTGACTACATTGTCATGATATGCTATATTGTCATGGTTTCAGTACTGTCGTAGTGAATGTATTATTATGTTAGCTATATTGCAGTGGCAGGTTGGCTAAATTTTCATGGTAGGATGATTTTCTTATCGCGGTTATAATGCATTTGTGATAATACTGTCATGGTGACTGTGTTCCAGTAATATCTATATTATCATTTAATTTGTTGAAGCGATTGCAATATTGTCGTAGAGACTCTAATGTCATGTTGCCTGTATTGTCATGATGGTTGCATGTCATCTTGACTGTATAGTCATGTTGGTTATATTCCAGTTATGATTACATGGTTATGGTAACTATATTGCCTTGGTGACTATATTGATAGGTGACTACACTACATTGCCATGATAGCTATTTTTCATTTTTGTTATGCTGTAAGGAGGTGACTGTCTTTTCATATTGAATATATTATCATGGTAGCTATATTGTTAAGTTAGCTATATCATTGTGGTGCTTACTTTCTTTTTCTGGTGGTATATTGCCATGATGCCTAGACTAACATTTTGGCGATATTGGCATGGTGATATAGTGTCTTAGCAAATAAACTGTTATTGTGGATATGTTCCATGGGATTTTATTATCATAGTAGCTACATTGTCAATGTTACTATATTTTCATGGTAGCTCCATTATCATGGTGACGATATTGCCATTGTGGCTATACTGTTATTTCCAATATAATGCCATGCTAACTACATTATCTTGGCCGCTATATTTACTTGCTGGCTATATTGCTATGGTTAGTTTTGTCGTTGGGGATATTTTTTGTCATTTACTACAATTTTGTTTTAATAATATAATCATGATAACAATATTTTCTTGACGTCTTATTTGGTAATGTGAGTGCAAGTGTATGGATATCATATTAGCATGTCACTATATTGTCATAGTTTTTATACTGTGATGGTGTTTATGTCAGCCTCCTAATGATATTATCATGATTGATTATGGTAACTAAATAATAATGGCGATTTTTTTTCATTGAGACAATTTTGTCATGTTGCCTGCATTTTCATGGTAGCTATATTGTTATGGGAGGTACATTTTCATTGTTGTTTCATTGTTTTATCGGTTATACTGTCAAGGTGACTATATCTTAATTAGAAATCTTGTCTTAATCGCTATTTTGCCATGGACACTATATTGTCCTGGAGCCTATATGTTTGCTATGATCCAAAGAGACTATTTTGTCACTGCATCAATATTGTCAGGTGCTTATATTGCCATAATGAATATATTTTGAAGGCTTCCTTATTGTTGCGTTGACTGTATTGTCATATCACTTATATGATCATGGCTATATTGTTATAGTGAATATATTGCCGTCTTGACTATATTATCATATTGGCTAAATTGTCATGGTAAGTATGTTGACATGGAAGCCTTATTTTCATGGTGTTTATATTGTCAGTGAATTATATCGTGACATTACTGTCATAGTGGCTGTACTTTCATGGTGGCTATATAGTCGTCTGCTGTATTTTCACTGTTACTCTTTTGTGAAGATTGCTTTATTGTCATTGTAGCTATAGTGTCATGGGGGATATATTTTCATAGCAGCAGTATTGTCATTATGAACATAACGTCATTTTGGCTATCTACTTATTTTGGTTATATTGCGAAGATTTACATATCATCACCTTGGCTATATTGTCAAGGTGATCTCTTTTATGGTTGCTATGTTGTCATTTTTTTTAGTCATGCATATTTTTTCATAAGCGATACATTATCGTGGTAACTTTACTATTAAGGTGACAGCATATTGTCATTGTGACAATGTTGACAATATGACTATAATCTCTTAGTGGCTACATTACTAAGATAACTATACTGTCTTGATGACTATTTCATGATGATGGTTATAATGACTGTTTGACTGCATTTTCATTGTAGCATATTTAATGGTGTTGATTTTGCCTTTGAAGATATTTAATAAAAGCGAAAATTTCCTTTTTTTTAAAATTATTATGTGAATATATTGCCATGATATGGGATACTGTTATAGTTTCATTATTGTCATGTTGAATGTATATTATGTTGGTTACATTACAATTAAAGTCATAGTGGCAGGGTAACAATATTTTCATGGTTGGATCATTTTGTTATGACGATTTTATTGTATTTGTGAGTATATTCTCATGGTTACTGTGTTGCCGTAATTTCTATATTGTCCTGGACACTACATATCCTGAAATCTATATTGTCGTATTAGTTATATGATCATAGTAGCTTTATTGTCATAGTGACTATCTTGTCGTCGTGACTATAATATCATAATGGCTTAATTGTCATGGGAAATATGTTGATGTGAGGGCTATATTTTCATTATATTCAGAAAGTCATTGAAAGATTACTATCAAGGTGACTCTAATAGCCTGGCGATTGATGAATATCGTGACATTATTGTCACGATAGCTGCATTGTCATACTGGCTATATTGTCGTTTCCTGTATTTTCAATGTTACTCTGTTGTGAAGATTGCTTTATTGTCATTGTAGCTATAGTGTCATGGGGAATGTATTTTCGTAGTAGCAGCATTGTCATTATGAACATATCATCATTTTGGCTATCTGCTCATTTTGGTTACATTGCCAAGATTTACATATCGTCACCTTGGCTATACTGGCCAGGTGATCTCTTTATAGTTCCTATATTGTCATTTTTTTTTAATGTATATTTTTCATGAGTGATACATTATCTTGATAACTATATCATTAAAGTGACAGTATATTGTCATGGTGACTATATTGTCATTATGCTACAATCTCTTAGTGGCTATATTGCTAAGATAACTACAAGTGACTACATTTTCATTGTAGCTTATTTAATGGTGTTGACTTACCCTTGGAGATATATCATTATAAAAACGGATATTTCATTTTGTTTAAATCATGAGGTGAATACATTGTCATGATATGCTATATTGTTATAGTTTCAGTACTGTCATGGTGAATGTATATTATGTTGCCTACATTACAATGGAAACCATAGTGGCAGGGTGGCTATATTTTCATGGTTTGATCATTTTGTTATGAGTATTTTATTGTATTTTTGAATATATTGTCATGGTGACTGTCTTGCAATAATTTCTATATTGTCATTTGATTTCTTAAATTGATGGCAATATTGTCATAGAGACTGTATTTTCATGTTGCCTTTATGGTTATCATGATTGTCTTGTCATCTTGACTCTTTGGTCATGATGGCTATGCTGTCATTAAGTTTACATTCTTATGGTAACTATATTGCCATCATGGCTTTTTGTCAGAGTAGCTATATTGTTAAGTGAGCTATCTTATTGTGGTGGGTATTTTTTTTCCTTTTGGTATATTGCCATGATGGCTATACTAGAATTTTGGCAAGATTAGCATGGTGATATGGTGTTCGCAGCTAACTGTTGTTTTAGACATTTTTTCATGGGAATACATTATCATGGTACCTACATATTCAAGGTTACTATATTTCATGCAATCTACATTGTGAAGATGACGATATTGGCATGGCGGGTGTATTGTTATGTTCAATATAAAGCCATCCTGGCTACATTAT
The DNA here is from genome assembly GCF_036320965.1 of Panulirus ornatus. NCBI lineage: Eukaryota > Metazoa > Arthropoda > Malacostraca > Decapoda > Palinuridae > Panulirus > Panulirus ornatus. Next base: position 5,354,450 of record NC_092278.1, on the reverse strand, counting down.
CTTGGTCGCTATATCAACTTGATGGCTATATTGCTACGGTCAATTTCATCGTTGGGCATGTATTTGGTCTTTACCTACAATTTGGTTGTGATTATATGATTATGATAATATTTCTATGACGGATTATTTGGCATCTGGAGTGTATCTTTCTGGATATCATATCATCATGTCACTTAGTCTGTCATGCTTTTAAACGGTGATGGTGCTTATGTGAAATGCTGATTACATTATCATCATTAATGTATGATTATTGTAACTATATAGCAATGGCAATATCTGTTTTGATCATTTTGGTATATTGACTTCATTTTGATAGTAGTTATATTGGTATGGCAGAAGCATTTTCATGGTTCTGACATTGTTTTATGGGCTATACTGACAAGGCGGCTGTATAGTATTGATAAATTCTGTTTTGGACGCTATTGTCTCCTGGATACTATATACTTTAGAGGCTATATGTTTCCTATGATCCGAAAGCGACTATTTTGTAACCGTATCTATATTGTCAGGTGGCTATATTGACGTTGTGAACATATTCTGAATGTTTCTTTAATGTTGCGTTGACAATATTGTTATATCAGTTATATGGCCAATGTGGCTTTGTTGTTATAGTGAAAATATTGTAGTTGTGACTATCCTATCATAATGGCTAAATTGTCATGGGAAATATGTTGATATATATGCTATTTTATCATGATACTTTTATTGTAATAGTAAAAATTTTTCAAGGTTACTGTAATATCACAGTGATTGATTTATGTCGTAATATTATTGTTATGGTGGCTGTACAATCATGGTGGCTATATTGTCGTTTGATGCGTTTTCAATGTTACTATTTAGTGAATATGGCTTTAATGTAAGTGTAGCTATACTTTCATTGGGAACAAATTTTCATAGTGACGCAATTGTCATTATGAAATATTCATTTTGGCTATCTTCTAATTTGGGTTACATTGCTATGTTATATATATCGTCACCTTGGCTATATTGGGAAGGTGATTTTTTTTTTATAGGTGGTATATTGTCATTTTTTAATCGTGCATATTCTGTTATAAGCGATATATTATCATGATACGCTTATCATTTAGGTGAAAATATTGGCATGGCGACTATATTGTCTTTATGACTGTAATCTTATGATAACGATATAGGTACCCTGATATATAGGCAACATGAAAAGACAATCACCCCCTTGTAATATAACAAAGAATAACGAATAGCCATCATGGCAATATATTCATTTAACAATATATCCACCATGGCAATATAGTTACCGTATCAATATAATCTTAATGGAAATATAACTACCACGACCATATAGACACAATGACAATACAACCACCAAGACAATACAGGAACCATGACATTACATTATGACAATATAGCCACCAATTCGACAAATCAAAAGACAGTATAGATATTATGGCAACAGTCACCATGACAATATACACACAAGTGGAATATAATCGACATAACAAAATGATTATATTATGAAAATATAATCTCTCTGCCACTATGGCTTCCATTGGAATATAGCCAACATGATAATATATATTCAATGACATTCCTGAAACCATAACAATATAGCATATCACGACAATGTAGTCCCCTAGTGATTTAATCAAAATGAGAATCTCATTTTATAATGATACATCCTCAAGGGCAAACCCAACACCAATATTAAAGCTACCGTGAAAATGTAGTCACCATGACATTATAACCATCATGATGAAATAGACACCATGACAATAAAGTTACTTTGGCAACATATCCAACATGATATCATTGTCATGATAACAATATGGTCAAAATGCCAATATATAGTTAACGGAATGTTATAGTTATCATGATGATGTATCACTTACGACAAAAAATGCATGATTAAAAAAATGAATATATAGCAACAGTAAAAAAAGATCACGTTGCTAATATGGCCAAGGTGATGATATATATATGATAGAAATGTAACCAAAATAAGGAGATGGCCAAAATGACAGTATGTTCGTAATGACAATAATCCCACTATGAAAATATATTCTGCATGAAACTATAGGTACACTGACAGTAAAGCTATCTTCACAAAAGCGTAAAATCAAACTACAGCAAACTACAATATAGCCACCATGACAATAGAGACATCTTCATAATAATATTACGATATAACTCAATCACCAAGACAATAGAGTCACCTTGACAGTAATCTTACAATGAGTTTATAAATATCATGAAAATATAGCCCCATGTCAAGATATTTCCTATGACAATTTAGCCATTATGAAAATATAGTCACGACGACAACCTATTCATAATGACAATAAAGCTAACATGATCATACAACCGATATGACAATATAATCAAAGCAAAAATGTAGAACCAATCAACTTATATTCACAATGGCAATATAACCACCTGACAATATAGACACTGTTAATAGATACTCGTTTTCGGATTATAGCAAAAATATAGACTCCAGGACAATATAGAGTCTGTGAAAAAACAGTGACTCAGACAGGATTTATCATCATAATATGCTCATAACATTATAGCTGTTATGGAATTGTAGTCAACATGAAAAAATTATCACAATGAAATAAAACGACATTACAATATAGTTACCATAATCATACACCGATCATGATTATATAATCAGCAGGTTGACATAAACAAGATCATAGTGTAAAAACCATGACAATTTAAGTGACATGATGAGATGATGTCCATTCACTTACACTTACAATACCGCATAAGTTTTCATGAAAACATTATCATGATCATATAATCACAACAGTATTGTTACTAATTACCAAATATATCCCGAAAGACAAAATCAACCATAACAATATAGCCATCAAGTTGATATAGCGGCCAAGATAATATACCCAGGACGGCATCATAATGAAAGTAAGAATACAACCACCATGCTAATGTCTTCACCATGACAATGTAGCTACCATAAAAATATAGTAACCTTGAATACGTAGCTACCATGATAAAATATACAATTGAAAAATATCCACAACAAGAGTTTAGCTGCTAAAACACTATATCGCTATGCCAATATCGCCAAAATGTTATTATTGCCATCATGATAATATACCGCCAGAAAAGAAATATATATACCCACTCCTCGACAATATAGCTATTCTGACAATATTGCCAACATGAAAAGACAGTCACCTCCTTGTTATTTAACAAAAATGACAAATAGCCATCATGGCGGTATAGTGATTTAACAATACAGCCAGTATGGTAATATACTTACCATAACAATGTGATTCTAACGACAATGTAAAAAGATGACTATAGTCACGTTGAAAATACAACCACCGTGACAATACAGATAACATGACAGTACCGTCTCTAAGACAATATTGCCATCAATTTGACAAATTATATGACAATATAGATATTCTGGCAACATAGTCACTATGACAATATACTCAGAAATGTAATATAATCGCCATGATAAAATGATCCTACCATAAAAATAAAGCCACCTACCATTTTGGTTTCATTTGCAATGTAGAAACTGTAATAAATGATTTAGTATAGCATATCGTATATAGCATATCATGGCAATGTAGTCACAAAATATATTAATTAAAATGACAATTTCTCTTCTAAAATGGTATATCCTCAAGGGCAATATCAACTTCATTAAAAAGGTTCTACGAAAACACAGTCATTATGACATTATGAAAATCATAATAAAAAAGTCACCATGACAATATATTATCTTGGCAGTATAGCCACTGTGACATTATAGTCATAATGACAATACAGTCGCAATGACAATATTGTCACCATAAAAATATAATTATCATGATAATATTTCGCTTTTGACAAAGTATGCAAGAGTTAAATAATGACAATATATCACCTATAAAAAGATCACCCTGCCAATATAGCTAAGGTGACGATATATACATTATAGCAATGTAACTAAAATGAAAAGATAGCCAAAATGACGGTATGGTCATAATGACAATACTGCCCCTATGAAAATATGTTCCCCATGACACTATAGCTACACTGACAACAAAGCCATATTCACAAAAGAACAACATTGAAAATACAGCAAATGCGAATATAGCCACCATCATATTTCAGCGACCTTGATAATAATGTCACGATACAAATCATCACCATGTCATTGGTCACCTTGATAATAAACTTACAATGACTATATAAATATCATGAAAATATAGCCTGCATGTCAACATGTCTGCATATGATAATCTGGCCATTATGATTATATAGTCATGACGGCAATTTATTCACTATAACAATATAGCCACAGTGATCATATAACTGATGTGACAATACAGTCAAAGAAGCAAAAAATAAATATAAAATCATATTCACTATGGCAGTATAAGTACATGACAATATAGATACTGTAACAAATAGTCGCTTTTGAATCATAGCAAACATATAGCCGGCAGGACAACGTAGTCTCTATTATAAAATAGCGACCAAGACAGGATATATCACTATAATATAGACACCTTGACAGTATAGACCATTAAACAATGTACCAATCATGAAACTGTACCTGCCAAAACATTATAGATGTCATGAAATTTTAGTCAACATGACAAAAATGAAATATCGGCATTACAATATACTTACCATAATCATAGAGCAATCATGATCATATAATCAAGAGGTTGACATAAAGAATGTCACAGTATAAAAACCATGACAGTATAAATGACATGATGATATATCCAGACACTTACAATTAAAATACCAAAGAAGCCGCCATGAATATATTATCATGATCATATAATCACAACAATATATTGTAGGTAGTGGCAAATATATCCCCAACGACAAAATTAATCATATCAATATTGCCATCAACTTGTTATAGCGACCAAGATAATGTAGCGAGCATTGTATTGAGAATTACAATACAGCCACCGTGCCAATGTCGTCACCATGACAATATAGCTACTTTGAAAATATAGTAACGTTGATAATGTAGCTGCCATGGGAAAATATTCAAGATAGAAAATACCCAAAAGATAACCAAGACAAGAGTTTAGCTGCTAAGAAGATATATCCCCATGCCAATAACTCTAAAATGTTAGTATAGCCATCATGGCAATATATTAACAGAAAAAATCCTCATCACAACGATATAGCTAACTTGACAATATACTACTCTGACGATATAGGTAACATTAAAGGACAGACACCTCCTTGAAATATAGAATAAAAAAATGACAAATAGCCATCATTGCAATATGGTAACTAAACAATATAGCCATCATGTCAATATGGTAACCAAACAATATAGCCATCATGGCAATATGATTACCATAGCAATGTATTCTTAATGGCAATATAGTCACCATGTCATTATAGTGACGATGACAATACAACTACCATGACAATACAGAAAACATCAAAAGACAGTCTCTAAGACAATATTGCCACTAATTCAACAAGTTAAATGACAATATAGATATTATGGCAACACAATCACGATGACAATATACTCAGAAATGTTATATAATCGTCATAATAAAATTATCCTATCATGAAAATATAGACACCCTGCCACTATGGCTTCCATTACAATATAGCCACAATAACAAAACATTCACCACGACAGTACTAAAACCATAACAATATAGCATATCATGACAATGTAGTCACTTGATCATTTAATGGAAAAGAAAAATATCGCTTCTATTATGGTATAACCTCAGGGACAAAATTTTATACACCATTAAAAAGCTGCCATGAAAATATAATCACTATGACATAAATATCATGATAAAATAGTGACCATGGCAATATAACCACTCTGAGTTTATAGTCATTATGACAATATAGTCGCTATTAAAATACTATCTCCTTAATAATAAAGTTATCAAAATGATATATCGCTTGTGACAAAATATGGATGATTAGAAAATGACAGTATAGCACCTATAAAAAACATAACATTGCCACTATAGTGAAGGTGACGATATATCCATCACAGCAACGTAAAGAAAAAGAGATGATTACCAGAACGACGGTATGTTCGTAATGACAATACTGCAACTATGAAAATATGTTCCCCACTATTTTCCAGCTTCACTGACAATAAAGCCATCTTCACAAAAAGAGTACTATTGAAAAAATAGCATCGACTATACAGCCGTCAGGACAGTACAGCCATGACAATAATCTCTCGATATAAATCAATCGCCAGGACATTAGCGTCACCTTGATAATGAATATACAATGAGTACATGAACATCATGAAAATACAGCGTCCATATAAATATATTTGTCGTGAAAATATAGCCTCCATATGAATATCTTTAAAGTGACAGTTTCACCATTCTGATAATATAGTCAAGACGCTAATGTATTCACCATAACAATAAAGTCACCATGATCACATAAATGATATAACAATATAGTCAACGCAACCATAAACGCATTTATGAGTTATATCCACTCTGAGAATATAGCCACATGAAAATATAGATACCGTGACAAAATAGACATTTTTGGATAATAGCAAACATATAGCGTCCAAGAGAATATAGTCTCTATGACAAAATAGCGAAGAAGACAGGATTTATCATCACAATACAGTCACCTTGACAGTATAGCGAATAAAACAGTGGAACAACCATTAAAATGTACCTACCATAACAATATAGCTTACATGAAAATATAGTTACTATGACAAATTCATTACAAAGAAATACAAACGATATCACATTATGGTTTCGATAATCATACACCAATCATGATCATATAAGATAAAACATCCAAAACAAAGCAAGGGTAGCGACAACGCACGGAGGAATACCTACAACCTAGCTCTGAAAGACGACAGCAGCTCCGTACACGTCGGTAGCTGGTGCGCGACTGTCATCAGGTGACTACATTGTCATGATATGCTATATTGCCATGGTTTCAGTACTGTCGTAGTGAATGTATTATTATGTTAGCTATATTGCAGTGGCAGGGTGGATAAATTTTCATGGTAGGAGAATTTTGTTATAGCGATTATATTTCATTTGTGATAATACTGTCATGGTCAAAGTCTTCCAGTAATATCTATATTATCATTTAATTTGTTAAAGCGATTACAATATTGTCGTAGAGACTCTAATGTAATGTTGCCTGTATTGTCATGATGGTTGCATGTCATCTTGACTATATAGGCATGTTGGTTATATTCCAGTTATGATTACATGGTTATGGTAACTATATTGCCATTGTGACTATATTGATAGGTGACTACATTGCCATGATAGCTATTTTTCATTTTTGTTATACTGTAAGGAGGTGACTGTCCTTTCATATTGAATATATTATCAGGGTAGCTATATTGTTAAGTTAGCTATATCATTTTGGTGCTTATTTATTTTTTCTGGTGGTATATTGCCATGATGCCTAGACTAACATTTTCGCGATATTGGCATGGTGATATAGTGTCTTAGTAAATAAACTCTTATTGTGGATATGTTCCATGGGATTTTATTATCATAGTAGCTACATTGTCAATGTTACTATATTTTCATGGTAGCTCCATTGTCATGGTGACGATATTGCCATTGTGGCTGTATTGTTATTTTCAATATCATGCCATCCTAACTACATTATCTTGGTCGCTATATTTACTTCATGGCTATATTGCTATGGTTAATTTTGTCGTTGTAGATATATTTTGTCATTAGCTACAATTTTGTTTTAATCATATGATCATGATAATATTTTCATGGCGGCATATTTGGTAATGTGAGTGAAAGTGTATGGATATCATATTATCATGTCACTATATTTTCATAGTTTTTATACTGTGATGGTGTTTATGTCAGCCTCCTGATGATATTATCATGATTGATATATGATTATGGTAACTAAATTGAAATGGCGATTATATTTCATTGTGACAATTTTGTCATGTTGCCTGCATTTTCATGGTAGCTATATTGTTATGGCAGGTATATTTTCATTGTTGTTTCATTGTTTTATCGGCTATACTGTCAAGGTCACTATATCTCAATTAAAAATCTTGTTTTGGTAGATATTTTGTCATGGACACTATATTGTCCTGGAGCCTATATGTTTGCTATGATCCGAAAGAGAACTATTTTGTCACATCATCATTATTGTTAAGTGCTTATATTGCCATTATGAATATAATTTGAAGGCTTCCTTATTGTTGCGTTGACTGTATTGTCATATCACTTATATGATCATGGCTATATTGGTATAGTGAATATATTGCCGTCTTGACTATATTATCATATTGGTTAAATTGTCATGGTAAGTATGCTGACATGGAAGCTTTATTTTCGTGATGTATATATAGTCAGTGAACTATATCGTGACATTATTGTCATAGTGGCTGTACTTTTATGGTGGCTATATAGTCGTTTGCTGTATTATCACTGTTACTCTTTTGTGAAGATTGCTTTATTGTTATTGTACCTATAGTGTCATGGGGGATATATTTTCATAGCAGCAGTATTTTCATTATGAACATAACGTCATTTTGGCTATCTACTCATTTTGATTTTATTGCGAAGATTTACATATCGTCACCTTGTCTATATTGTCGAGGTGATCTCTTTTATAGTTGCTATATTGTCATTTTTTTTAGTCATGCATATTTTTTCATAAGCGATCCATTTTCGTGATAACTTTACTATTAAGGTGACAGTATATTGTCATTGTGACTATCTTGACATTATGACTATAATCTCTTAGTGGCTATATTGCTAAGATAACTATACTGTCATGGTGACTATTTCATGATGATGGTTATAATGACAGTTTGACTGCATTTTCATGTAGCATATTTAATGGTGTTGATTTTGCCCTTGAAAATATATCATAAAAACGAAAATTTCCTTTTTCTTTATTTAAATTATCATGTGAATATATTGCCATGATATGCGATATTGTTATAGTTTCAGTACTGTCATGTTGAATGTATATTATGTTGGTTACATTACAATTAAAGTCATAGTGGCAGGGTAACAATATTTTCATGGTTGGATCATTTTTTTATGACGATTTTATTGTATTTGTGAGTATATTCTCATGGTTACTGTGTTGCCGTAATTTCTATATTGTCCTGGACACTACATATCCTGAAATCTATATTGTCATATCAGTTATATGATCATGGTAGCTTTATTGTCATAGTGAATATCTTGTCGTCGTGACTACTTTTTAATAATGGCTAAATTGTCATAGGAAATATGTTGACATGAGGGCTATATTTTCATGATATTCATAAAGTCATTGAAAGATTACTATCAAGTGATTCTAATAGCCTGGCGATTGATGTATATCATGACATTTTTGTCACGATAGCTGCATTGTCATGGTGGCAATATTGTCGTTTCCTGTATTTTCAATATAACTCTTTTGTGAAGATTGCTTTATTGTCATTGTAGCTATAGTGTCATGGGGAATATATTTTCGTAGAAGCAGCATTGTCATTATGAATATATCGTCATTTTGGCTATCTGTTCATTTTACCATTAAAGTGACAGTATATTGTCATGGTGACTATATTGTTATTATGACTACAATCTCTTAGTGGCTGTATTGCTAAGATAACTACATGTGACTACATTTTCATTGTAGCTTATTTAATGGTGCTGATTTTCCCTTGGAGATATATCATTATAAAAACGGATATTTCATTTCGTTTAAATTATGAGGTGAATACATTGTCATGATATGCTATATTGTTATAGTTTCAGTACTGTCATGGTAAATGTATATTATGTTGGCTACATTACAATGGAAGCCATAGTATCAGGGTGGCTATATTTTCATGGTTTGATCATTTTGTTATTAGTATTTTGTTGTATTTTTGTATATATTGTCATGGCAACTGTGTTGCCATAATTTCTATATTGTTGTTTGATTTATTAAATTGATGGCAATATTGTCATAGAGACTGTATTGTCATGTTGCCTGTATGATCATCATGGTTGTCTTGTCATCGTGACTCTATGGTCATGATGGCTATACTGTCATTAACATTACATTCTTATGGTAACTATATTACCATCATTGGTTTTTGTCAGAGTAGCTATATTGTTAAGTTACCTATCTTATTGTGGTGGGTATTTTTTTTCCTTTTGGTATATTGCCATGATGGCTATAGTAGAATTTTGGCAAGATTAGCATGATGATAGAGTGTTCGCAACCCAACTGTTGTTTTGGACATTTTTTCATGGGAACACATTATCATTGTACCTACATTGTCAAGGTTATTATATTTCATGCAAGCTACATTGTAAAGATGACGATATTGGCATTTGCGAGTGTATTGTTATGTTCAATATAACGCCATCCTTTGTACATTATCTTGGACGCTATATCAACTTGATGGCTATATTGCTACGGTCATTTTCATCGTTGGGATATATTTTGTCTTTACCTATAATTTGGTTGTGATTATATTATCGTGATAATATTTCTATGACGACTTATTTGGCATCTTGAGTGTATCTGTCTAGATATCATATCATCATGTAACTTAGTCTGTCATGCTTTTAAACGGTAATGGTGCTTAAGTGAAAATGCTTATTACATTATCATCATTAATGTATGATTATTGTAACTCTATAGCAATGGCAGTATCTTTTTTGATCATTTTGGTATGTTGACTTCAATTGGTAGTAGTTATATTGGTATGGCAGGTACATTTTCATGGTTCTGACATTGTTTTATGGGCTATAATGTCAAGGCGGCTGTATAGTATTGATAAATATTGTTTTGGACGCTATTGTCTTCTGGACACTATATAATTTAGAGGCTATATGTTTCCTATGATCCGAAAGGGACTATTTTGTCACGGTATCTATATTTTCAGGTGCCTATATTGACATTGTGAACATATTCTGAATATTTCTTTAATGTTGCGTTGACTATATTGTCATATCAGTTATATGGCCATTATGGCTTTGTTGTTATAGTGAATATATTGTAGTTGTGACTATATTATCATAATGGCTAAATCGTCATGGGAAATATGTTGATATGGATGCTATATTCTCATGATACTTTTATGGTAATTGTAAAAAAATTTTCAAGTTTACTCTAATATCACAGTGATTGATTTATGTTGTAACATTATTGTTATGGTGGCTGTACAATGATGGTGGCTATATTGTCGTTTAATGCGTTTTCAATGTAACTATTTAGTGAATATGGCTTTAATGTCAGTGTAGCTATATTTTCAATGGGAACAAATTTTCATAGTGACGCAATTGTCATTATGAAATAAAGTCATTTTGGCTATCTTTTAATTTGGGTTACATTGCTATGTTATATATATCGTCACCTTGGCTATATTGGGAATGTGATTTTTTTTATAGGTGGTATACTGTCATTTTTTAATCGTGCATATTCTGTTATAAGCGATATATTATCATGATAGCCATATCACTAAGGTGAAAATATTGGCATGGCGACTATATTGTCTTTATGACTGTAATCTTATGGTAACAATATAGGTACCCTGATATATAGGCAACATGAAAAGACAATCACCCCCTTGTAATATAATAAAAAATAACAAATAGCCATCTTGGCAATATATTCATTTAACAATAAAGCCACCTTGGTAATATACTTACCGTATCAATATAATCTTAATGGAAATATAACTACCATGACCATATAGACACGATAACAATACAACCACTAAGACAATACAGGAACCGTGACATTACATTATGACAATATAGGCACTAATTTAACAAGTCAAATGATAGCATAGATATTATGGAACCAGTCACTATGACAATATACAATCAAGTCGAATATAATCGACATAAAATGATTATATTATTAAAATATAGCCACTCTGCCACTATGGCTTCTATTGGAATATAGAATACATAATAATACATATACAATGGCATTCCTGAAACCATAACAATATAGCATATCACGACAATGTAGTCCAATAATGATTTAATCAAAATGAGAAATTCGTTTTATAAAGATATATCCTCAAGGGCAAACCCAATACCGATATGAAAGCTACCGTGAAAATGTAGTCACGATGACATTATAACATCATGATGAAAAAGACACCATGACAATAAAGTTAATTTGGCAAGATATCCAACATGATATCATTGTCATAATAACTATAGTCAAAATGCCAATATATAGTTACCGAAATGTTATAGTTATCATGATAATGTATCACTTATGACAAAAAATGCATGATTGAAAAAATGAAAATGTAGCAACCGTAAAAAAAGATCACGTTGCTAATATAGCCAAGGTGATGATATATTTATGATAGAAAGGTAAGCAAAATAAGTAGATCGCCAAAATGACAGTATGTTCATAATGACAATAATTCCACTATGAAAATATATTCTCCTTGACACTATAGGTACACTGACAGTAAAGCTATCTTCACAAAAGCGTAAAATTAAAATACAGCAAACTATAATATAGCCACCATGACAATACAGCCATCTTGACAATAACATCACGGTATAACTCAATCTCCAGGAGAATAGAGTCACCTTGACAGTAATCTTACAATTACTTTATAAAAATCATGAAAATATAGCCCTCATGTCAGGATATTTGCAGTGACAATTTAGCCATTATGAAAATATAATCACGACGACAATCTATTCACTATGACAATAAAGCTACCATGATCATATAACTGATATGACAATATAATCAAAGCAAAAATATAGAAACATTCAACTTATATTCACAATGGCAACATAACCACCTGAAAATACAGATACTGTTGATAGATACTCGTTTTCGGATCATAGCAAAAATATAGACTCCAGGACAATATAGTCTCTGTGAAAAAACTGTGACTCAGACAGGATTTATCATCTTGATATGGTCATAACATTATAGCTGTCATGGAATTGTAGTCATTGTACTCAACATGACAATATTATCACATTGAAATAAATCCACATTACACTATAGTTACCATAATCATACACCAATCATGATTATATAATCAGCAGGTTAACATAAAGATCATAGTGTAAAAACTATGACAATCTAAGTGACATGATGAGATGATAGCCATTCACTTAAACTTACAATACCACATAACTTTTTATGAAAATATTATCATGATCATAACAGTATTGTCACTAATTACAAAATATATGCCGAAAGACAAGATTAACCATAACAATATAGCCATCAAGTTGATATAGCGACCAAGATAATGTAGCCAGGACGGCATCATATTGAAAGTAAGAATACAACCACCATGCCAATGTCTTCACCATGATAATGTAGCTACCATGAAAATATAGTAAGCTTGACTATGTAGCTACCATGATAAAATATACAATTGATAAATATCCAAAACAAGAATTTAGCTGCAAAAACACTATATCGCCATGCCAATATCGCCAAAATGTTATTATTGCCATCATGATAATATATCGCCAGAAAAGAAATATATATACCCACTACTCGACAAAACAGCTATTCTGACAATATTGCCAACATGAAAAGACAGTCACCTCCTTGTTATATAACAAAAATGACAAATAGCCATCATCTTGATATAGTGATTCAACAATACAGCCACTATGATAATATAGATACCATAATAATGTGATCTTAACGGCAATGTAGCCAACATGACTATATTGGCACGTTGACAATAAAACCATCGTGACAATACAGATAACATGACAGTACCGTCTCTAAGACAATATTGCCATCAATTTGACAAACTATATGACAATATAGATATTATGGCAACATAGTCAACATGACAATATACTCAGAAATGCAATATAATCGCCATGATAAAATGATCCTACCATGAAAATATAGCCGCCTACCATTTTGGTTTCCTTTGCAATGTAGAAACAGTAATAAAAGACTTACCATGACAGTACTAAAACCATAACAGTATAGCGTATCATGGCAATGTAGTCAGCTGATAATTTAATAAAAATGACAATTTCTCTTCCATAATGGTATATCCTCAAGGGAAATATCAACACCATTAAAAAAGCTTCTACGAAAATACAGTCATTATGATATAAAAATCATGATAAAAAAGTCACCATGCAAATATAGTTATCTTGTATATATAGCCACTGTGACTTTATAGTCATAATGATAATATAGTCGCTATGACAATATTGTCACCATAAAAATATAACTATCATGATAATATTTCACTTATGACAAAGTATGCAAGAGTTAAATAATGACAATATATAACCTATAAAAAGATCACCATGAAAATATGGCTAAGGTAACGATATATACATTTTATCAATGTAACTAAAATGAAAAGATAGCCAAAATGACGTTAAGGTCATAATGACAATACTGCCACTATGAAAATATTTTCCCCATGACACTATAGCTACACTGACAACAAATCTATATTCACAAAAGAGCAACATTGAAAATACAGCAAACCAGAATATAGCCACCATCATAGTTCAGCCACCATGATATTAATGTCACGATACAAATCATCACCATGTCATTAGTCACCTTGATAATAGAATTACAATGACTATATAAATATCATGATAATATAGCCTCCATGTCAACATGTCTGCCACGATAAACTGCCCATTATGATAATATAGTCATGACGGCAATTTATTCACTATAACAACATAGCCACAGTGATCATATAACTGACGTGACAATACAGTCAAAGAAGCAAAAAAGAAATATACAAATCATATTCACTATGTCAGTGTAACTACATGACAATATAGATAATGTGACAAATAGTCGCTTTTGAATCATAGTAAACATATAGCTGGCAGGACAACATAGTCTCTATGATAAAATAGCGACCAAGACAGGATATATCATTATAATATAGACACCTTTACAGAATAGACCATAAAACAATGTAACAATCATGAAACTGTACCTGACAAAACATTATAGATGTCATGAAATTTTAGTCAACATGACAAAATTATCAAAATGAAATATCATCGGCATTACAATATAGTTACCATAATCATAGACCAATCATGGTCATATAATCAGTAAGTAGACATAAACAATATCGCAGTATAAAAACCATGACAGTATAAGTGACATGATGATATGATATCCATACACTTACACTTACAATACCAAAGAAGCCACCATGAATATATTGTTATCATGACTATATAATCACAACAATATTGTAGGTAGTGACAAATATATCCCAACGACAAGATTAATCATAGCAATATAGCCATCAACTTGTTATAGCGACCAAGATAATGTAGCAAGCATTGTATTGAGAATTATAATACAGCCACCGTGCCAATATCCTCACCCTGACAATATAGCTAATTTGAAAATATAGTAACGTCGATAATGTAGCTGCCAGGCAAAATATTCAAGATAGAAAATACCCAAAAGATAGACACAACAAGAGTTTAGCTGCTAAGAAGATATATCACCATGCCAATATCTCTAAAATGTTAATATAGCCATCATGGCAACATATCAACAGAAAAAATACTCATCACAACGATATAGCTAACTTGACAATATACTACTCAGGCAATATAGGTAACATTAAAAGACAGCCACCTCCTTGAAATATAAAAAAAACAAACCAAATAGCCATCATGTCAATATGGTAACTAACCAATATAGGCATCATGTCAATATGGTTAACAAACAATATAGCCATCATGGCAATATGATTACCATAGCAATATATTCTTAATGGCAATATAGTCACCATGTCCTTATAGTTACGATGACAATACAACATACCATGACAATACAGAAAAAATCAAAAGACAGTCTCTAAGACAATATTGCCACTAATTCAACAAGTTAAATGACAATATAGATATTATGGCAACACAATCACGATGACAATATACTCAGAAATGTTATATAATCGTCATAATAAAATTATCCTTCATGAAAAATATAGTCAACCCTTGCACTATGGCTTCCATTACAATATAGCCACAATAACAAAACATTCACACACATCATGAAACCATAACAATATAGCATATACTGACACTGTAGTCACTTGATCATTTAATATCATAATAACAATATCGCGTTCTATTATGGTATAACCTAAGGACAAAATTTATCCACCTTAAAAAGCTTGCCATGAAAATAGAGTCACTAGACATAAATATCATGATAAAATAGCGACCATGGCAAATATAGCCACTTTGAGATTATAGTCATTAAGATACAATAAAGTCGCCATTAAAATACTGTCACCTGAATAATAAAGTTATCACAATGATATATCGCTTATGACAAAATAGGATGATTAGAAAATGACAGTATAGCACCTATAACAAAGAGTCACCTTGCCACTATAGTCAAGGTGACGATATATACATCATAGCAACGTAAAGAAAAAGAGATGATAACCATGAACGAACGGGTATGTTTCAAATGACAATAACTGCAACTATAAAATATGTTCCCAGCACGATTCTCCAGCTTCACTGACAATAAGCCATCTTCACAAAAAGAGTGAATATTGAAAAAAAAATAGCAAACGACTACATCAGCCATCAAGACAGTACAGCAACCCAGACAATAATCTCTCGATATAAATCAATCGCCAGGACATTAGCGTCACCTTGAATAACGAATATACAATAAGTTACATGAACATCATGACAATAATAGCGTCCCATATAAATATATTTATGTCGTGAAAAATAAGCCTCCATATGCATATCTTTAAAGTGACTGTTTCGCCAACTGATAATATAGACCAAGACTCTAAAATACAAATTCCACCATAACAATAAGTCACAATGATCACATATATGATATAACAATATAGTCAAAGCATACCGTAAAACACATTTATGAATTATATCCACTCTGAGAATACAGCCAACATAAATATAGTAGAAAATATAGATACCGTGACAAAAATAGTCATTTTTGGATCATAGCAAACATAAAGCGCTCCAAGAGAATAAGTCTCTATGACAAAATAACGAAGAAGACAGGAATTTATTCATCACAATACAGTCACCTTGACAGTATTCTTACAATTACTTTATAAAAATCATGAAAATAAAGCCCTCATGTCAGGATATTGCTGTGTCAATTTAGCCATTATGAAAATATAAATCACGAAAATAACGACAATCTATTCTACTAACAATAAAGCTACCTTGATCATATAACTGATATGAAAAATTATAATCAAAGCAAAAATATAGAAACATTCAACTTAAATTCACAATGGCAACATAACCACCTTGAAAATACAGATAATGTGATAGATACCGTTTTCCGGATCATAGCAAAAATATAGACTTTCCCAGACAATATATCTCAGTGAAAAAACTGTGACTTCAGACAGGATTATCATCTTGATATGGACATAACATTATATCGTCATGGAACTGTGGTCATTGTACTCAACATGACAATATTATCACATTGAAATAAATCCACATTACCTATATATAACCATAATCAATACACAAATCATGATTATATAATCAGCAGGTATAACATAAAGATCATAGTGTAAAAACTATGACAAATCTAAGTGACATGATGAGATATAGCCAATTCACTTAAACTTACAATACCACATAACATTTTATGAAAATATTATCATGATCATAACATATTGTCACTAATTACAAAATATAAATGCCGAAAGACAAAATAACCATAAACAATTAGCCATCAAGTTGATATAGCGACAATATAATGTAGCCAGGACGGCATCATATTGAAAGGAAAATACAACCACCATGCCAATGTCTTCACCATGATAAATGTAGCCTACCATGAAAATATAGTAAGCTTGAACTTGTAGCTACCATGATAAAATATACAATTTATAAAATCCATAACAAGAATTTAGCTGCAAAAACCCTATATCGCCATGCCAATATCGCCAAAAATGTTAGATTGCCATATGATAAATTTCGCCAGAAAAGAATATATATACCCACTACTCGACAAAACGCTATTCTGACAATATTGCCAACAAGAAAAGGACAGTCACCATCCTTGTTATATAACAAAAATGACAAATAGCCCATCCTTGATAAAGTGATTCAACAATACAGCCACGATGATAATAAAGATATCCATAATAATGTTATCTTAACGGCAATGTACCAACATGACTATATTGGCACGTTGACAATAAAACCATCGTGACAATACGAATAACATGACAGTACCGGTCTCTAAGACAATATTGCCATCAATTTGACAAACTACTAAGACAATATAGATATTATGGCAACATAGTCAACATGACAATATACTCAGAAATGCAATATATCGCCATGATAAAATGATCCTACACCATAAAATATTAGCCGCCTACCATTTTGGTTTCCTTTGCAATGTAGAAACAGTAATCAAAGACTTACCTAAACATACTAAAACCATAACCGTATAGCGTATCATGGCAATTTAGTCAGAGCTGATAAGTTAATAAAATGACAATTTCTCTTCCCTAAAGGTAATCCTCAAGGAAATATCAACACCATTAAAAAAGCTTCTACGAAAATACAGTCATATGATATAAAAAATCATGATAAAAAAGTCACCATCAAATAATAGTTATCTTGTATAATAGCCACTGTGACTTTATAGTCATAATGATAATATAGTCGCTATGACAAATTGTCACCATAAAAATATAACTATCATGATAATATTTTTCACTTATGGACAAAGTATGACAAGAGTTAAATAATGACAATATATAACCTAAAAAAAAGATCACCATGAAAATATGGCTAAGGTAACAAATATACTTTTTTATCAATGTAACAAAATGAAAAGATAGCAAAATGACGTTAAGGTCAAATGACAATACTGCCACTAAATGAAATATTTTCCCCATGACACTATAAGCTACACTGCCAACAAAACAATATTCACAAAAGCAACAGGGAAAATACGCAGAACCAGAATAATAGAGCCACCATCTAGTTCAGCCACCATATATTAATTCACGGATACAAATCATCACCATGTCATTAGTCCACCTTGATATACGAATTACAATGACTATATAAATAATCATGATAATATAGCCACCAGATGTCAACAGTCTCCTACGATAAACTGCCCAACTTATGATAATATATCATGGGGGGAATGAACGGCAATTATTCACTATAACAACATAGGCCACAGTGATCATATAACTGACGTGACAATACAGTCAAAGAACAAAAAAGAAATATACAAATCATATTCACTATGTCAGTGTAACTACATGAACAATATAGATAATGTGACAAATATCCGCTTTTGAATCAGAGGACACATATGCGGCAGACAACATAGTCTCTATGATAAAATAGCGACCAAGACAGGATATATCATTATAATATTAGAAACCTTACAGAATAGACCATAAACCAATGTAACAATCATGAAACTGTAACCTGACAAAACTTTATAGATGTCATGGAAATTATTTAGTCCAACATGACAAAATTATCATAATGAATTATCACGGCATTACAATAAAGTTACCATAATCATAGACCAATCATGGTCATATAATCAGAAATAGACATAAACAATATCGCAGTAAAAAAACCATTACAGTATAAGTGACAATGATGATATGATATCCAAACACTTACCCTTACAATACCAAAGAAGCCACCATGAATATATGTTCAATGATTAATATAATCACAACAATATTGTAGTAGTGACATATATACCCAGACAAGATTAATCAATAGCAATATAGCCATCAATTGTTATGCGACCAAGATAATGTAGCAAGCATTGTATATAGGGGGGGGGGGGGGGGGGGGGGGGGGGGGGGGGTTAGGGGGGGGGTGGAGGAGGGGGGGGGGGGATGGGGGGACAGGGTAGGGGTAAGGAGCACCGTGCCCATATCCCTCGACGGCTGCCCACTGGACCCAATAGCACTATTGCCCTCACGTACACGACGCTAACCAGTTACGCATAGCCGAGAAGGCCTCCCCGACATACCCAACGCACATACCCCCACCGCACTCCCACCCCCCTCCTAATACTCTGCTCCGTCCGTCACACACCCCCAAGCCCAAAACACACACCGTGAACCACCACACACTCCCACCAGTGGCCCCACAACTCACCCGCCCCCCACCACCTCCCCCACGCTCAGACCCCCCCACCCGCAGCACGCACACGAAGCCCCACGACCCACACCAAGGCCATCACCTTCGTTCCACACTTACCCCAACCCCCCCACCCCCCCCCTGCCGCCCCTCCACCAATTCCCCAACCACCCCCCCCCCCGAACCCCCGCCCCTCCCCACGCCCACCAGGGGATACCTCTCCATGTGACCCAACACCGCCCCAAACGTCCACCAGTACCACCAATTGTATCCCCCCCCCACACGACCCACCACACATTCCCACAGCAATACCCCCTCTCCCATCACTACATCATTCCCACATCGACACCCATGACCTAAGCACTAAACCTCACCCCACCCCCCAAACCGCAGCCCCTACCCCGTCCCCCCACACCCCGCCCCTACCACACACACTCTTTTCCCCACCCTTAGCCACACTTCCCCAAGTTAAATGACAATATAGATATTATGGCAACACAATCACGATGACAATATACTCAGAAATGTTATATAATCGTCATAATAAAATTATCCTATCATGAAAATATAGTCACCCTGCCACTATGGCTTCCATTACAATATAGCCACAATAACAAAACATTCACCACGACAGTACTGAAACCATAACAATATAGCATATAATGACAATGTAGTCACTTGATCATTTAATGAAAAATAAAAATATCGCTTCTATTATGGTATAACCTAAGGGACAAAATTTTATACACCATTAAAAAGCTGCCATGAAAATAGAGTCACTATGACATAAATATCATGATAAAATAGCGACCATGGCAATATAGCCACTTTGAGATTATAGTCATTATGACAATATAGTCGCCATTAAAATACTGTCACCTTAATAATAAAGTTATCAAAATGATATATCGCTTATGACAAAATATGGATGATTAGAAAATGACAGTATAGCACCTATAAAAAAGATCACCTTGCCACTATAGTCAAGGTGACGATATATACATCATAGCAACGTAAAGAAAAAGAGATGATAACCAGAACGACGGTATGTTCGTAATGACAATACTGCAACTATGAAAATATGTTCCCCACGATTCTCCAGCTTCACTGACAATAAAGCCATCTTCACAAAAAGAGTACTATTGAAAAAATAGCAAACGACTATACAGCCATCAAGACAGTACAGCAACCATGACAATAATCTCTCGATATAAATCAATCGCCAGGACATTAGCGTCACCTTGATAACGAATATACAATGAGTACATGAACATCATGAAAATATAGCGTCCATATAAATATATTTGTCGTGAAAATATAGCCTCCATATGAATATCTTTAAAGTGACAGTTTCGCCATTCTGATAATATAGTCAAGACGCTAATATATTCACCATAACAATAAAGTCACAATGATCACATATATGATATAACAATATAGTCAAAGCAACCGTAAACACATTTATGAATTATATCCACTCTGAGAATACAGCCACATGAAAATATAGATACCGTGACAAAATAGTCATTTTTGGATCATAGCAAACATAAAGCGTCCAAGAGAATATAGTCTCTATGACAAAATAACGAAGAAGACAGGATTTATCATCACAATACAGTCACCTTGACAGTATAGCGAATAAAACAGTGGAACAACCATGAAAATGTACCTATCATAACAATATAGCTTACATGAAAATATAGTTACTATGACAAATTCATTACAATGAAATACAAACGATATCACATTATGGTTTCGATAATCATACACCAATCATGATCATATAAGATAAAACCTTCAAAACAAAGCAAGGATAGCGACAACGCAGGGAGGAATAGCTACAACATAGCTCTGAAAGACGGCAGCAGCTCCGTACACCTCGGTAGCTGGTGCGCGACTGTCATCAGGTGACTACATTGTCATGATATGCTATATTGTCATGGTTTCAGTACTGTCGTAGTGAATGTATTATTATGTTAGCTATATTGCAGTGGCAGGGTGGCTAAATTTTCATGGTAGGAAAATTTTGTTATCGCGGTTATAATGCATTTGTGATAATACTGTCATGGTCACTGTCTTCCAGTAATATCTATATTATCATTTAATTTGTTAAAGCGATTGCAATATTGTCGTAGAGACTCTAATGTCATGTTGCCTGTATTGTCATGATGGTTGCATGTCATCCTGACTATATAGTCATGTTGGTTATATTCCAGTTATGATTACATGGTTATGGTAACTATATTGCCATGGTGACAATATTGATAGGTGACTACATTGCCATGATAGCTATTTTTCATTTTTGTTATACTGTAAGGAGGTGACTGTCTTTTCATATTGAATATATTATCAGGGTAGCTATATTGTTAAGTTAGCTATACATTGTGGTGCTTATTTATTTTTTCTGGCGGTATATTACCATGACGCCTAGACTAACATTTTGGCGATATTGGCATGGTGATATAGTGGCTTAGTAAATAAACTATTATTGTGGATATGTTCCATGGGATTTTATTATCATAGTAGCTACATTGTCAATGTTACTGTAATTTCATGGTAGCTCCATTGTCATGGTGACGATATTTCCATTGTGGCTGTATTGTTATTTTCAATATAATGCCATCCTAACTACATTATCTTGGTCGCTATATTTACTTGCTGGCTATATTGCTATGGTTAATTTTGTCGTTGGGGATATATTTTGTCATTAACTATAATTTTGTTTTAATCATATGATCATGATAACAATATTTTCATGGCGGCTTATTTGGTAATGTGAGTGCAAGTGTATGGATATCATATTATCATGTTACTATATTTTCATGGTTTTTATACTGTGATGGTGTTTATGTCAGCCTCCTGATGATATTATCATGGTAACTAAATTGTAATAGCGATTATATTTCATTGTGACAATTTTGTCATGTTGCCTTCATTTTCATGGTAGCTATATTGTTATGGCAGGTACATTTTCATTGTTGTTTCATTGTTTTATCGGCTATACTGTCAAGGTGACTATATCTTAATTGAAAATCTTGTCTTGGTAGCTATTTTGTCATGGACACTATATTGTCCTGGAGCCTATATGTTTGCTATGATCCGAAAGAGACCATTTTGTCACAGCATCATTATTGTCAGGTGCTTATATTGCCATAATGAAAATAATTTGAAGGCTTCCTTATTGTTGCGTTGACTGTATTATCATATCACTTATATGATCATGGCTATATTGTTATAGTGAATATATTGCCGTCTTGACTATATTATCATATTGGCTAAATTGTCATGGTAAGTATGTTGACATGGAAGCCTTTTTTTCGTGATGTTTATATAGTCAGTGAACTATATCGTGACTTTATTGTCATAGTGGCTGTACTTTCATGGTGGCTATATAGTCGTTTGCTGTATTTTCACTGTTACTCTTTTGTGAAGATTGCTTTATTGTCATTGTAACTATAGTGTCATGGGGGATATATTTTCATAGCAACAGTATTGTCATTATGAACATACCGTCATTTTGGCTATCTACTCATTTTGGTTATATTGCGAAGATTTACATATCGTCACCTTGTCTATATTGTCGAGGTGATCTCTTTTATATTTGCTATATTGTCATTTTTTTTAGTCATGCATATTTTTTCATAAGCGATACATTTTCGTGATAACTTTACTATTAAGGTGACAGTATATTGTCATTGTGACAATCTTGACATTATGACTATAATCTCTTAGTGGCTATATTGCTAAGATAACTATACTGTCATGGTGACTATTTCATGATGATGGTTATAATGACAGTTTGACTGCGTTTTCATGTAGCATATTTAATGGTGTTGATTTTGCCCTTGAAGATATATCATAAAATCGAAAATTTCCTTTTTTCTTTATTTAAAATATCATGTGAATATATTGCCATGATATGCGATATTGTTATAGTTTCAGCACTGTCATGTTGAATGTATATTATGTTGGTTATATTACAATTAAAGTCATAGTGGCAGGGTAACAATATTTTCATGGTTGGATCATTTTGTTATGACGATTTTATTGTATTTGTGAGTATATTCTCATGGTTACTGTGTTGCCGTAATTTCTATATTGTCCTGGACACTACATATCCTGAAATCTATATTGTCATATCAGTTATATGATCATGGTAGCTTTAGCCTGGCGATTGATGTATATCGTGACATTATTGTCACGATAGCTGCATTGTCATGGTGGCTATATTGTCGTTTCCTGTATTTTCAATATTACTCTTTTGTGAAGATTGCTTTATTGTCATTGTAGCTATAGTGTCATGGGGAATATATTTTCGTAGAAGCAGTACTGTCATTATGAATATATAGTCATTTTGGCTATCTGTTCATTTTACCATTAAAGTGACAGTATATTGTCATGGTGACTATATTGTCATTATGACTACATTCTCTTAATGGCTACATTGCTAAGTTAACTACATTTTCTTTATTTTATTATACTTTGTCGCTGTCTCCCGCGTTTGCGAGGTATCGCAAGGAAACAGACGAAAGAAATGGCCCAACCCCCCCCATACACATGTATATACATACGTCCACACACGCAAATATACATACCTACACAGCTTTCCATGGTTTACCCCAGACGCTTCACATGCCTTGATTCAATCCACTGACAGCACGTCAACCCCGGTATACCACATCGCTCCAATTCACTCTATTCCTTGCCCTCCTTTCACCCTCCTGCATGTTCAGGCCCCGATCACACAAAATCTTTTTCACTCCATCTTTCCACCTCCAATTTGGTCTCCCTCTTCTCCTCGTTCCCTCCACCTCCGACACATATATTCTCTTGGTCAATCTTTCCTCACTCATTCTCTCCATGTGCCCAAACCACTTCAAAACACCCTCTTCTGCTCTCTCAACCACGCTCTTTTTATTTCCACACATCTCTCTTACCCTTACGTTACTCACTCGATCAAACCACCTCACACCACACATTGTCCTCAAACATCTCATTTCCAGCACATCCATCCTCCTGCGCACAACTCTATCCATAGCCCACGCATCGCAACCATACAACATTGTTGGAACCACTATTCCTTCAAACATACCCATTTTTGCTTTCCGAGATAATGTTCTCGACTTCCACACATTCTTCAAGGCCCCAGAATTTTCGCCCCCTCCCCCACCCTATGATCCACTTCCGCTTCCATGGTTCCATCCGCTGCCAGATCCACTCCCAGATATCTAAAACACTTCACTTCCTCCAGTTTTTCTCCATTTAAACTCACCTCCCAATTGACTTGACCCTCAACCCTACTGTACCTAATAACCTTGCTCTTATTCACATTTACTCTTAACTTTCTTCTTCCACACACTTTACCAAACTCAGTCACCAGCTTCTGCAGTTTCTCACATGAATCAGCCACCAGCGCTGTATCATCAGCGAACAACAACTGACTCACTTCCCAAGCTCTCTCATCCCCAACAGACTTCATACTTGCCCCTCTTTCCAAAACTCTTGCATTTACCTCCCTAACAACCCCATCCATAAACAAATTAAACAACCATGGAGACATCACACACCCCTGCCGCAAACCTACATTCACTGAGAACCAATCACTTTCCTCTCTTCCTACACGTACACATGCCTTACATCCTCGATAAAAACTTTTCACTGCTTCTAACAACTTTCCTCCCACACCATATATTCTTAATACCTTCCACAGAGCATCTCTATCAACTCTATCATATGCCTTCTCCAGATCCATAAATGCTACATACAAATCCATTTGCTTTTCTAAGTATTTCTCACATACATTCTTCAAAGCAAACACCTGATCCACACATCCTCTACCACTTCTGAAACCACACTGCTCTTCCCCAATCTGATGCTCTGTACATGCCTTCACCCTCTCAATCAATACCCTCCCATATAATTTACCAGGAATACTCAACAAACTTATACTTCTGTAATTTGAGCACTCACTCTTATCCCCTTTGCCTTTGTACAATGGCACTATGCACTCATTCCGCCAATCCTGAGGCACCTCACCATGAGTCATACATACATTAAATAACCTTACCAACAAGTCAACAATACAGTCACCCCCTTTTTTAATAAATTCCACTGCAATACCATCCGAACCTGCTGCCTTGCGGGCTTTCATCTTCCGCAAAGCTTTCACTACCTCTTCTCTGTTTACCAAATCATTTTCCCTAACCCTCTCACTTTGCACACCACCTCGACCAAAACACCCTATATCTGCCACTCTATCATCAACCACATTCAACAAACCTTCAAAATACTCACTCCATCTCCTTCTCACATCACCACTACTTGTTATCACCTCCCCATTTGCGCCCTTCACTGAAGTTCCCATTTGCTCCCTTGTCTTACGCACTTTATTTACCTCCTTCCAGAACATCTTTTTATTCTCCCTAAAATTTAATGATACTCTCTCACCCCAACTCTCATTTGCCCTTTTTTTCACCTCTTGCACCTTTCTCTTGACCTCCTGTCTCTTTCTTTTATACATCTTCCACTCAATTGCATTTTTTCCCTGCAAAAATCGTCCAAATGCCTCTCTCTTCTCTTTCACTAGTACTCTTACTTCTTCATCCCACCACTCACTACCCTTTCTAATCAACCCACCTCCCACTCTTCTCATGCCACAAGCATCTTTTGCGCAATCCATCACTGATTCCCTAAATACATCCCATTCCTCCCCCACTCCCCTTACTTCCATTGTTCTCACCTTTTTCCATTCTGTACTCAGTCTCTCCTGGTACTTCCTCACACAGGTCTCCTTCCCAAGCTCACTTACTCTCACCACCCTCTTCACCCCAACATTCACTCTTCTTTTCTGAAAACCCTTACAAATCTTCACCTTAGCCTCCACAAGATAATGATCAGACATCCCTCCAGTTGCACCTCTCAGCACATTAACATCCAAAAGTCTCTCTTTCGCACGCCTGTCAATTAACACGTAATCCAATAACGCTCTCTGGCCATCTCTCCTACTTACATAAGTATACTTATGTATATCTCGCTTTTTAAACCAGGTATTCCCAATCATCAGTCCTTTTTCAGCACATAAATCTACAAGCTCTTCACCATTTCCATTTACAACACTGAACACCCCATGTATACCAATTATTCCCTCAACTGCCACATTACTCACCTTTGCATTCAAATCACCCATCACTATAACCCGGTCTCGTGCATCAAAACCACTAACACACTCATTCAGCTGCTCCCAAAACACTTGCCTCTCATGATCTTTCTTCTCATACCCAGGTGCATATGCACCAATAATCACCCACCTCTCTCCATCAACTTTCAGTTTTACCGATATTAATCGAGAATTTACGTTCTTACACTCTATCACATACTCCCACAACTCCTGTTTCAGGAGTATTGCTACTCCTTCCCTTGCTCTTGTCCTCTCACTAACCCCTGACTTTACTCCCCAGACATTCCCAAACCACTCTTCCCCTTTACCCTTGAGCTTCGTTTCACTCAGAGCCAAAACATCCAGGTTCCTTTCCTCAAACATACTACCTATCTCTCCTTTTTTCAAATCTTGGTTACATCCACACACATTTAGGCACCCCACTCTGAGCCTTCGAGGAGGATGAGCACTCCCCGCGTGACTCTCTGTGTCCCATTTTAGAAAGTTGATACAAGGAGTGGAGGATTTCTGGCCCCCCGCTCCCGTCCCCTCTAGTCGCTTTCTACGACACGCGAGGAATACGTGGGAAGTATTCTTTCACCCCTATCCCCAGGGATAATATACATATATATATACATATACACATACACACACATACACACACATACACACCCACACGCACATATACACACACACACACACACATACATATACATAAATATGAAAAATGTAAGAAACAATTTAGAAAACTGAAACTTCTAGCTTGAAATGAACGAAAATCTGAATGTCACACAATGGTTCAACCTCTGGCTATGGAAAAAGGAAATGCACAATTTATCCACACAAACGTCAATAGCAGTTCTCATCAATTTAACCACTGTATCAATAAGCTTCAATGTCTAAGCTACATTTTTCTCCAATTTTCACGATTTTCTTGTCAAAACACCATGTATGAAAACTATCCCTCCAGTAACACAACTATAAACATTTACTTCCCCTTTAAAAAAAGTTCTGGGGAAGTCTGTCTCGACACACTGCGGGAAACTCTACCACCTGGCGGGGTTTGTGTTGCAAGATAACTACATGTGACTACATTTTCATTGTAGCTTATTTAATGGTGTTGATTTACCCTTGGAGATATATCATTATAAAAACGGATATTTCATTTTGTTTAAATTTTGAGGTGAATACATTGTCATGATATGCTATGTTGTTATAGTTTCAGTACTGTCATGGTGAATGTATATTATGTTGGCTACATTACAATGGAAGTCATATTGGCAGGGTGGCTATATTTTCATGGTTTGATCATTTTGTTATTAGTATTTTATTGTATTTTTGAATATATTGTCATGGTGACTGTGTTGCCATAATTTCTATATTGTTATTTGATTTCTTAAATTGATGGCAATATTGTCATAGAGACTGTATTGTCATGTTGCCTGTCATGGTCATCATGGTTGTCTTCTCATCGTGACTCTATGGTCATGATGGCTATACTGTCATTAAGATTACATTCTTATGGTAACTATATTGCCATCATTGGTTTTTGTCAGAGTAGCTATATTGTTAAGTTACCTATCTTATCGTGGTGGGTATTTTTTTTCCTTTTGGTATCTTCCCATGATGGCTATAGTAGAATTTTGGCAAGATTAACATGATGATATAGTGTTCGCAACCCAACTGTTGTTTTGGACATTTTTTCATGGTAATACATTATCATGGTACCTACTTTGTCAAGGCCACTATATTTCATGCAAGCTACATTGTAAAGATGACGATATTGGCATGGCGAGTGTATTGTTATGTTCAATATAACGCCATTCTGGCTACATTATCTTGGTCTCTATATCAACTTGATGGCTATATTGCTACGTTCATTTTCATCGTTGGGATGTATTTTGTCTTTACCTACAATTTGGTTGTGATTATATGATCATGATAATATTTCTATGACGGCTTATTTGGCATCTTGAGTGTATGTGTCTCGATATCATATCATCATGTAACTTAGTCTGTCATGCTTTTAAACGGTAATGGTGCTTAAGTGAAAATGCTGATCACATTATCATCATTAATATATGATTATTGTAACTATATAGCAATGGCAATATCTTTTTTGATCATTTTGGTATGTTGACTTCATTTAGTAGTAGTTATATTGGTATGGCAGGTACATTTTCATGGTTCTGACATTGTTTTATGGGCTATAATGTCAAGGCGGCTGTATAGTATTGTTAAATTCTGTTTTGGACGCTATTGTCTCCTGGACACTATATACTTTAGAGGCTATATGTTTCCTATGATCCGAAAGCGACTATTGTGTCACGGTATCTATATTGTTAGGTGGCTATATTGACATTGTGAACATATTCTGAATATTTCTTTAATGTTGCGTTGACTATATTGTCATATCAGTTATATGGCCATGGTGACTTTGTTGTTATAGTGAATATATTGTAGTTGTGACTATACTATCATATTGGCTAAATTGTCATGGGAAATATGTTGATATGGATGCTATATTTTCATGATACTTTTATGGTAATTGTAAAAAAATTTTCAAGTTTACTCTAATATCACAGTGATTGATTTATGTTGTAACATTATTGTTATGGTGGCTGTCCAATCATGTTGGCTATATTGTCGTTTAATGCGTTTTCAGTGTTACTATTTAGTGAATATGGCTTTAATGTCAGTGTAGCTATACTTTCATTGGGAGCAAATTTTCATAGTGACGCAATTGTCTTTATGAAATAAAGTCATTTTGGCTATCTTCTAATTTGGGTTACATTGCTATGTTATATATATCGTCACCTTGGCTATATTGGGAAGGTGATTTTTTTTTATAGGTGGTATATTGTCATTTTTTAATCGTGCATATTCTGTTATAAGCGATATATTATCATGATACCCATATCACTAAGGTGAAAATATTGGCATGGCGACTATATTGTTTTTATGACTGTAATCTTATGGTAACAATATAGGTACCCTGATATATAGGCAACATGAAAAGACAATCACCCCCTTGTAATATAACAAAAAATAACAAATAGCCATCATGGCAATATATTCATTTAACAATAGAGCCACCATGGCAATACAGTTACCGTATCAATATAATCTTAATGGAAATATAACTACCATGACCATATAGACACGATGACAATATAACCACTAAGACAATACAGGAACCATGACATTACATTATGACAATATAGCCACAAATTCAACAAATCAAATGACAGTATAGATATTATGGCAACAGTCACCATGACAATATACACACAAGTGGAATATAATCGACATAAAATGATTATATTATGAAAATATAGCCACTCTGACACTATGGCTTCCATTGGAATATAGAATACATAATGATACATATACAATGACATTCCTGAAACCATAACAATATAGCATATCACGACAATGTAGTCCCCTAATGATTTAATCAAAATGAGAATCTCCTTTTATAATGATACATCCTCAAGGGCAAACCCAATACCAATATAAAAGCTACCGTGAAAAAATAGTCACCATGACATTATAACCATCATGATGAAAAAGACACCATGACATTAAAGTTACTTTGGCAAGATATCCAACATGATATCATTGCCATAATAACAGTATAGTCAAAATGCCAATATATAGTTACCGGAATGTTATAGTTATCATGATAATGTATCACTTACGGCAAAAAATGCATGATTGAAAAAATGAAAATATAGCAACCGTAAAAAAAGAATACGTTGCTAATATAGCAAAGGTGATGATATATTTATGATAGAAATGTAAGCAAAATAAGGAGATGGCCAAAATGACAGTATTTTCATAATGACAATAATTCCACAATGAAAATATATTCTCCTTGACACTATAGGTACACTGACAGTAAAGCTATCTTCACAAAAGCGTAAAATTAAAGTACAGCAAACTACAATATAGCCACCATGACAATACAGCCATCTTGACAATAATATCACGATATAACTCAATCACCAGGACAATAGAGTCACCTTGACAGTAATCTTACAATTACTTTATAAATATCATGAAAATATAGCCCTCATGTCAAGATATTTGCTATGACAATTTAGCGATTATGAAAATAGTCACGACGACAATCTATTCACTATGACAATAAAGCTACCATGATTATATAACTA
The DNA here is from genome assembly GCF_036320965.1 of Panulirus ornatus. NCBI lineage: Eukaryota > Metazoa > Arthropoda > Malacostraca > Decapoda > Palinuridae > Panulirus > Panulirus ornatus. The sequence continues at coordinate 5,323,029 of NC_092278.1, read as the reverse complement.
ATATGACAATATAATCAAAGCAAAAATATAGAAACATTCAACTTATATTCACAATGGTAATATAACCACCTGGCAATACAGATACTGTTAATAGATACTCGTTTTCGGATCATAGCAAAAATATAGACTCCAGGACAATATAGTCTCTGTGAAAAAACTGTGACTCAGACAGGATTTATCATCTTGATATGGTCATAACATTATAGCTGTCATGGAATTGTAGTCAACATGACAAAATTATCACAATGAAATAAAACCACATTACAATATAGTTACCATAATCATACACCAATCATGATTATATAATCAGCAGGTTGACATAAACAAGATCATAGTGTAAAACCCATGACAATTTAAGTGACATGATGAGATGATATCCATTCATTTACACTTACAATACCACATAACTTTTTATGAAATTATTATCAAGATCATAACAGTATTGTCACTAATTATAAAATATATCCCGAAAGACAAGATTAACCATAACAATATAGCCATCAAGTTTATATAGCGACCAAGATAATGTAGCCAGGACGGCATCATATTGAAAGTAAGAATACAACCACCATGCCAATGTCTTCACCATGATAATGTAGCTACCATGAAAATATAGTAACCTTGAATATGTAGCTACCATGATAAAATATACAATTGAAAAATATCCACAACAAGAATTTAGCTGCTACAACATTATATCGCCATGCCAATATCGCCAAAATGTTATTATTGCCATCATGATAATATATCGCCAGAAAAGAAATATATATACCCACTACTCGACAATATAGCTATTCTGACAATATTGCCAACATGAAAAGACAGTCACCTCCTTGTTATTTAACAAAAATGACAAATAGCCATCATGGTGATATAGTGATTTAACAATACAGCCACTATGGTAATATAGTTACCATAACAATGTGACCTTAACGAGAATGTAGCCAACATGACTATATAGTCACGTTGACAATAAAACCACGGTGACAATACAGATAACATGACAGTACCGTCTCTAAGACAATATTGCCATCAATTTGACAAATTATATGATAATATAGATATTATGGCAACATAGTCACTAAGACAATATACTCAGAAATGCAATATAATCGCCATGATAAAATTATCCTACCATGAAAATATAGCCATCTACTATTTTGGTTTCCATTGTAATGTAGAAACAGTAATAAAAGACTTAACATGACAGTACTGAAACCATAACAGTATAGCGTATCATGGCAATGTAGTCAGCTGATAATTCAATCAAAATGACAATTTCTCTTCTATAATGTTATATCCTCAAGGGAAATATCAACACCATTAAAAAACCTTTTACGAAAACACAGTCATTATGACATTATAAAAATCATGATAAAAAAGTCACCATGACAATATAGTTATCTTGGCAATATAGCCACTGTGACATTATAGTCATAATGATAATATAGTCGCTATGATAATATTGTCTCCATAAGAATATAATTATCATGATAATATTTCGCTTATGACAAAGTATGCAAGAGTTAAATAATGACAATATGTCACCTATAAAAAGATCACCATGAAAATATGACTGAGGTGACGATATATACATTATAGCAATGTAACTAAAATGAAAAGATAGCCAAAATGACGTTATGGTCATAATGACAATACTGCCACTATGAAAATATGTTCCCCATGACACTATAGCTACACTGACAACAAATCTATATTCACAAAAGAGCAACATTGAAAATACAGCAAACGAGAATATAGCCACCATCATAGTTCAGCCACAATAATAATAATGTCACGATACAAATCATCACTATGTCATTAGTCACCTTGATAATAAACTTACAATGACTACATAAATATCATGATAATATAGCCTCCATGTCAACATGTCTGCCATGATAATCTGGCCAATATGATAATATAGTCATGACGGCAATTTATTCACTATAACAATATAGCCACAGTGATCATATAACTGATGTGACAATACAGTCAAAGAAGCAAAAAAGAAATATAAAAATCATATTCACTATGGCAGTATAACTACATGACAATATAGATACTGTAACAAATAGTCGCTTTTGAATCATAGTAAACATATAGCCGGCAGGACAACATAGTCTCTATGACAAAATAGCGACCAAAATAGGATATATCATTATAATATAGACACCTTGACAGTATAGACCATAAAACAATGTAACAATCATGAAACTGTACCTGCCAAAACATTATAGATGTTATGAAATTTTAGCCAAGATGACAAAATTATCATAATGAAATATCATCGGCATTACAATATAGTTACCATAATCATAGACCAATCATGATCATATAATCAGCAGGTAGACATAAACAATATGAAAGTATAAAAACCATGACAGTATAAGTGACATGATGATATGATATCCGTGCACTTACACTTACAATACCAAAGAAGCCACCATGAATATATTGTTATCATGATCATATAATCATAACAATATTGTAGGCAGTGACAAATATATCCCAACGACAGAATTAATGATAGCAATATAGCCATCAACTTGTTATAGCGACCAAGATAATGTAGCAAGCATTGTATTGAGAATTACAATGGAGACACCGTGCCAATATCCTCACCATGACAATATAGCTACCATGAAAGTATAGTAACGTTGATAATGTAGCTGTCATGGCAAAATATTCAAGATAGAAAATACCCAAAAGATAGCCACAACAAGAGTTTAGCTGCCAAGACGATATATCACCATGCCAAAATCTCTAAAATGTTAGTATAGCCATCATGGAAATATATCAACAGAAAAAATACTCATCACAACGATATAGCTAACTTGACAATATACTACTCTGACAATATAGGTAACATTAAAAGACAGCCAAATTCTTGAAATATAAAAAAAAAAATGACAAATAGCCATCATTGCAATATGGTAATTAAACTATATAGCCATCTTGGCAATATGGTAACCAAACAATATAGCCATCATGGCAATATGATTACCATAGCAATGTATTCTTAATGGCAATATAGTCACCATGTTATTATAGTCACGATGACAATACAACTACCATGACAATACAGAAAACATCAAAATACAGTCTCTCAAACAATATTGCCCCTAATTCAACAAGTTAAATGACAATATAGATATTATGGCAACACAATCACGATGACAATATACTCAGAAATGTTATATAATCGTCATAGTAAAATGATCCTACCATGAAAATATAGTCACCCTGCCACTATGGCTTCCATTACAATATAGGCACAATAACAAAACATTGACCACGACAGTACTGAAACCATAATAATATAGCATATCATGACAATGTAGTCACTTGATCATTTAATGAAAAATAAAAATTTCTCTTCTATTATGGTATAACCTCAGGGACAAAATTTTATACACCATTAAAAAGCTGCCATGAAAATACAGTCACTATGACATAAATATCATGATAGAATAGTGACCATGGCAATATAGCAACTCTGAGATTATAGTCATTATGACAATATAGTCGCTATTAAAATACTGTCACCTTAATAATAAAGTCATCAAAATGATATATCGCTTGTGAAAAAATATGCATGATTAGAAAATGACAGTACAGCACCATTAAAAAAGATCACCTTGCCACTATAGTCAAGGTGACGATATATACATCATAGCAACGTAAAGAAAAAGAGATTATAACCAGAACGATGGTATGTTCATAATGACAATACTGCAACTATGAAAATATGTTCCCCATGATTCTCCAGCTTCACTGACAATAAAGCCATCTTCACAAAAAGAGTACTATTGAAAAAATAGCAAACGACTATACAGCCATCAAGACAGTACAGCCACCATGACAATAATCTCTCGATATAAATCAATGGCCAGGACATTAGCGTCACTTTGATAATGAATATACAATGAGTACATGAACAACATGAAAATATAGCGTCCATATAAATATATTTGTCGTGAAAATATAGCCTCCATATGAATATCTTTAAAGTGACAGTTTCGCCATTCTGATAATATAGTCAAGACGCTAATATATTCACCATAACATTGAAGCCACCATGATCACATAAATGATATGACAATATAGTCAACGCAACAATAAACGCATTTATAAATTATATCCACTCTGAGAATACAGCCACATGAAAATATAGATACCGTGACAAAATAGTCATTTTTGGATCATAGCAAACATATAGCGTCCAAGAGAATATAGTCTCTGTGACAAAATAGCGAAGAAGACAGGATTTATCATCACAATACAGTCACCTTGACAGTATAGCCAATAAAACAGTGGAACAACCATGAAAATGTACCTACCATAACAATATAGCATACATGAAAATATAGTTAATTTGACAAATTCATTACAATGAAATACAAACGATATCACATTATGGTGTCGTTAATCATACACCAATCTTGATCATATAAGATAAAACCTTCAAAACAAACCAAGTGTAGCGACAACGCATGGAGGAATAGCTACAACCTAGATCTGAAAGACGATAGCAGCTCCATACACGTCTTTAGCTGGTGCGCGACTGTCATCAGGTGACTACATTGTCATGATATGCTATATTGTCATGGTTTTTAGTACTGTCGTAGTGAATGTATTATTATGTTAGCTATATTACAGTGGCAGGGTGGCTAAATTTTCATGACAGGATAATTTTGTTATCGCGGTTATATTGCATTTGTGATAATACTCTCATGGTGACTGTGTTCCAGTTATATCTATATTATCATTTAATTTGTTGAAGCGATTGCAATATTGTCGTAAAGACTCTAATGTCATGTTGCCTGTATTGTCATGATGGTTGCATGTCATCTTGACTATATAGTCATGTTGGTTATATTCCAGTTATGATTACATGGTTATGGTAACTATATTGCCATGGCGACTATATTGATAGGTGACTACATTGCCATGATAGCTATTTTTCATTTTTGTTATACTGTAAGGAAGTGACTGTCTTTTCATATTGAATATATTATCAGGGTAGCTATATTGTTAAGTTAGCTATATCATTGTGGTGCTTATTTATTTTTTCTGGTGGTATATTGCCATGATGCCTAGACTAACATTTTGGCGATATTGGCATGGTGATATAGTGTCTTAGCAAATAAACTGTTATTTTGGATATGTTCCATGGGATTTTATTATTATAGTAGCTGCATTTTCAATGTTACTATATTTTCATGGTAGGTCCATTGTCATGGTGACGATATTGCCATTGTGGCTGTATTGTTATTTTCAATACAATGCCATCCTAACTCCATTATCTTGGTCGCTATATTTACTTGCTGGCTATATTGATATTGTTAATTTTGTCGTTGGGGATATATTTTGGTATTAACTACAATATTGTTTTAATTATATGATCATGATAACAATATTTTCATTACGGCTTATTTGGTAATATGAGTGCAAGTGTATGGATATCATATTATCATGTCACTATATTGTCATGGTTTTTATACTGTGATGGTGTTTATGTCAGCCTCCTGATGATGTTATCATGATTGATATATAATTATGGTAACTAAATTGTAATGGCGATTACATTTCATTGTGACAATTTTGTTATGTTGCCTGCTTTTTCATGGTAACTATATTGTTAGGCAGGTACATTTTCATTGTTGTTTCATTGTTTTTTCGGCTATACTGTCAAGGTGACTATATCTTAATTAAAAATCTTGTCTACGTCGCTATTTTGTCGTGGACACTATATTGTTCTGGAGCCTATATTTTTCTATGATCTGAAAGAGACTATTTTGTCACAGCATCAATAGTGTCAGGTGCTTATATTGCCATAATGAATGAAATTTGAAGGCTTCCTTATTGTTGTGTTGACTGTATTGTCTCATCCCTTATATGATCATGGCGCAAGGAAACAGACGAAAGAAATGGCCCAACCCCCCCCCCATACACATGTATATACATACGTCCACACACGCAAATATACATACCTACACAGCTTTCCATGGTTTACCCCAGACGCTTCACATGCCTTGATTCAATCCACTGACAGCACGTCAACCCCTGTATACCACATCGCTCCAATTCACTCTATTCCTTGCCCTCCTTTCACCCTCCTGCATGTTCAGGCCCCGATCACACAAAATCCTTTTCTCTCCATCTTTCCACCTCCAATTTGGTCTCCCTCTTCTCCTCGTTCCCTCCACCTCCGACACATATATCCTCTTGGTCAATCTTTCCTCACTCATTCTCTCCATGTGCCCAAACCATTTCAAAACACCCTCTTCTGCTCTCTCAACCACGCTCTTTTTATTTCCACACATCTCTCTTACCCTTACGTTACTTACTCGATCAAACCACCTCACACCACACATTGTCCTCAAACATCTCATTTCCAGCACATCTATTGTTATAGTGAATATATTTCCGTCTTGACTATATTATCATATTGGCTAAATTGTCATGGTAAGTATGTTACATGGAAGCTTTATTTTCATGATCTTTATATAGTTAGTGAATTATATCGTGACATTATTGTCATAGCGGCTGTACTTTGATGGTGGGTATATTGTCGTTTCCTGTATTTTCACTGTTACTCTTTTGTGAAGATTGCTTTATTGTCAGTGTAGCTATAGTGTCATGGGGGATATATTTTCATAGCAGCAGTATTGTCATTATGAACATACCGTCATTTTGGCTATCTACTCATTTTGGTTATATTGCGCAGATTTACATATCGTAACCTTGGCTATATTGTCAAGGTGATCTCTTTTATAGTTGCTATGTTTCATTTTTTTAGTCATGCATATTTTTTCATAAGCGATACATTATCGTCATAACTTTACTATTAAGGTGACAGTATATTGTCATTGTGACAATGTTGACAATATGACTATAATCTCTTAGTAGCTATATTGCTAAGATAACTATACTGTCATGGTGACTATTTCATGATGATGGCTATAATGACAGTTTGACTGCATTTTCATTGTAGCATATTTAATGATGTTGATTTTGCCCTTGAAGATATATTATAAAATTGAGAATTTACTTTTTTTTAAATTTTCATGTGAATATATTGCCATGATATGCGATATTGTTATAGTTTCAGTAATGGCATGTTGAATGTATATTATGTTGGTTACATTACAATTAAAGTCATAGTTGCAAGGTAACTATATTTTCATGGTTGGATCATTTTGTTATAACTATTTTATTGTATTTGTGAGTATATTCTCATAGTTACTATGTTCCCGTAATTTCTATATTGTCCTGGACACTACATATCCTGAAATCTATATTGTCATATCAGTTATATGATCATGGTAGCTTTATTGTCATAGTGAATATCTTGTCGTCGTGACTATATTATCATAATGGCTAAATTGTCATAGGAAATATGTTGACATGAGGGCTATATTTTCATGATATTCATAAAGTCATTGAAAGATTACTATCAAGGTGACTCTAATAGCCTGACGACTGATGTATATCGTGACATTATTGTCACGATAGCTGCATTGTCATGGTGGCTATATTGTCGTTTGCTGTATTTTCAATGCTACTCTTTTGTGAAGATTGCTTTATTGTCATTGTAGCTATAGTGTCATGGGGAATTTATTTTCGTAGTAGCAGTATTGTCATTATGAACATATCGTCATTTTGGCTATCTGCTCATTTTGGTTACATTGCGAAGATATACATATCGTCATTTTGGCTATATTGGCAAGGTGATCTCTTTATAGTTGCTATATTGTCATTTTTTTTAATCATGTATATTTTTTCATGAGTCATACATTATCTTGATAACTATATCATTAAAGTGACAGTATACTGTCATGGTGACTATATTGTAATTATGACTACAATCTCTTAGTGGCTATATTGCTAAGGTAACTACATGTGACTACATTTTCATTGTAACTTATTTAATGATGTTGATTTACCCTTGGAGATATATCATTATAAAAACGGATATTTCATTTTGTTTAAATTATGAGGTGAATACATTGTCATGATATGCTATATTGTTATAGTTTCAGTACTGTCACGGTGAATGTATATTATGTTGGCTACATTACAATGGAAGCTATAGTGCCGGGGTGGCTATATTTTCATGGTCTGATCATTTTCTTATTAGTATTTTATTGTATATTTGAATATCATTTCATGGTGACTGTGTTGCCATAATTTCTATATTCTCATTTGATTTATTAAATCAATGGCAATATTGTCAGAGAGACTGTATTGTCATCTTGTCTGTATGGTCATCATGGTTGTCATGTCATCGTAACTCTATGGTCATGATGGCTATACTGTCGTTAAGATTACATTCTTATGGTAACTATATTGCCATCATAGCTTTTTGTCAGAGTAGCTATATTGTTAAGTTACCTATCTTATTGTGGTGGGTATTTTTTTTCCTTTTGGTATATTGCCATAATGGCTAAACTAGAATTTTGGCAAGATTAGCATGGTAATATAGTATTCGCAGCCTAACTGTTGTTTTGGACATTTTTTCATGGGAATACATTATCATGGTACCTACTTTGTCAAGGTTACTATAATTTCATGCAAGCTACATTGTAAAGATGACGATATTGGCATGGCGGATGTATTGTTATGTTCAATATAACGCCATCCTGGCTACATTATCTTGGTCGCTACATCAACTTGATGGCTATATTGCTACGATCAATTTCATCGTTGGCGATGTATTTTGTCTTTATCTACAATTTGGTTGTGATTATATGATCATGATAATATTTCTATGACCGCTTATTTGGCATCTTGAGTGTATGTGTCTGGATATCATATCATCATGTAACTAAAGTCTGTCATGCTTTTAAGCGGTGATGGTGCTTATGTGAAAATGCTGATTACATTATCATCATTAATGTATGATTATTGTAACTATATAGCAATGGCATTATCTTTTTTGATCATTTTGGTATGTTGACTTCATTTTGATAGTACTTATATTGGTATGGCAGGTACATTTTCTTGGTTCTGATAATGTTTTATGGGCTATACTGTCAAGGCGGCTGTATATTATTGATAAATTCTGTTTTGGACGCTATTGTCTCCTGGACACTATATACTTTAGAGGCTATATGTTTCCTATGATCCGAAAGCGACTATTTTGTCATGGTATCTATATTGTCAGGTGGCTATATTGACGTTGTGAACATATTCTGAATGTTTCTTTAATGTTGCATTGACTATATTGTTATATCAGTTATATGGACATGGTCGCTTTGTTGTTATAGTGAATATATTGTAGTTGTGACTATACAATCATAATGGCTAAATTGTCATGGGAAACATGTTGATATGGATGCTATATTCTCATGATACTTTTATGGTAATTGTAATAATTTTTTCAAGTTTACTCTAATATCACAGTTATTGATTTATGTTTTAACATTATTGTCATGGTGGCTGTCCAATCATGGTGGCTATATTGTTGTTTGATGCGTTTTCAATGTTGCTATTTAATGAATATGGCTTTAATGTCAGTGTAGCTATACTATCATTGGGAACATATTTTCATAGTGACGCAATTGTCATTATGAAATAAAGTCATTTTGGCTATCTTCTAATTTGGGATACATTGCTATGTTATATATATCGTCACCTTGGCTATAATGGGATGGTGATTTTTTTATATGTGGTATACTGTCATTTTTTAATAGTGCATATTCTGTTATAAGCGATATATTATCATGATACCCATATCATTAAGGTGAAAATCTTGGCATGGCGACTATATCGTCTTTATGACTGTAATCTTATGATAACAATAGATGTACCCTGATATATAGGCAACATGAAAAGACAATCACCCCCTTGTAATATAACAAAAAATAACAAATAGCCATCATGGCAATATATTCATTTAACAATATATCCACCACGGCAATATAGTTACCACATTAATATAATTTTAACGGAAATATAACTACCATGACCATATAGACACGATGGCAATACAACCACAAAGACAATACAGGAACCATGACATTACATTATGACACTATATTCACCAATTCAACAAATCAAATGACATTATAGATATTATGGCAACAGTCACCATGACAATATACACACAAGTGGAATATAATCGACATAACAAAATGATTGTATTATGAAAATATAGCCACTCTGCCACTATGGCTTCCATTGGAATGTAGCCAACATAATACATATACAATGACATTCCTGAAACCATAACAATATAACATTTCACAACAATGTAGTCCCCTAATGATTTATACAAAATGAGAAGCTTGTTTTATATTGATACATCCTCAAGGGCAAACATAACACCAATATAAAAGCTACCGTGAAAATATATTCACCATGACATTATAACCATCATGATGAAATAGACACCATGACAATAAAGTTACTTTGGCAAGATATCCAGCATGATATCATTGTCATAATAACAATATAGTCAAAATGCCAATATATAGTTACCGGAATGTTATAGTTATCATGATAATGTATCACTTACGACAAAAAATGCATGATTAAAAAAAGGAAAATATAGCAACCGTAAAAAAAGATCACGTTGCTAATATAGCCAAGGTGATGATATATATATGATAGAAATGTAACCAAAATAAGGAGATGGCCAAAATGAAAGTATGTTCATAATGACAAAAATTCCACTATGAAAATATATTCTCCATGACACTATAGGTACACTGATAGTAAAGCTATGTTCACAAAAGCGTAAAATCAAAATACAGCAAACTACAATATAGCCCCGATGACAATACAGCCATCTTGACAATAATATCACGATATAACTCAATCACCAGGACAATAGAGTCACCTTGACAGTAATCTTACAATGAGTTTATAAATATCATGAAAATATAGCCCCCATGTCAAGATATTTGCTATGACAATTTAGCCATAATGAAAATATAGTCACGCCGACAATCTATTCACTATGACAATAAAGCTTCCATGATCATATAACTGATATGACAATATAATCAAAGCAAAAATATAGAAACAATCATCTTGTAATCGCAATGGCAATAAAACCACCTGACAATATAGATACTGTTAATATTTAGTCCTTTTCGGATCATAGCAAAAATATAGACCCCAGGACAATATAGAGTCTGTGAAAAAACAGTGACTCAAAAAGGATTTATCATCATGTTATGATCATAACATTATAGCTGTCATGGATCTGTAGTCAGCATGACAAAATTATCGCAATGAAATAAAACGACATTACAATATAGTTACCATAACCATACACCAATCATGATTATATAATCAGCAGGTTGACATAAACAAAATCATAGTGTAAAAACCATGAGAATTTAAATGACATGATGAGATGATATCCAATCACTTACGCTTACAATACCACATAAGTTTTCATGAAAATATTATCATTATTATAAAATCACAATAGTATTGTCACTAATTACAAAATATATCCCGAAAGACAAAATTAACCATAACAATATAGCCATCAACTTGATATACCGAACAAGATAATGTAGCCAGGACGGCATTATATTTAAAGTAAGAATACACCCACCATGCCAATGTCTTCACCATGACAATGTAGCTACCATGAAAATATAGTAACCTTGACTATATAGCTACAATGATAAAATGTACAACTGAAAAATATCAACAACATGAGTTTAGCTGCTAAAACACTATATCGCTATACCAATATCGCCAAAATGTTATTAGTGCCATCATGATAATATATCGCCAGAAAAGAAATATATATACCCAATACTCGACAATATAGCTATTCTGACTATATTGCCAACATGAAAAGACAGTCACCTCCTTGTTATATAACGAAAATGACAAATAGCCATTATGGCGATATAGGGATTTAAAAATACAACCACTATGGTGATATAGTTAGCATTAAAATGTGATCTTAACGACAATGTAGCCAACATGACTATATAGTCACGTTGACAATACAACCACCGTGACAATACAGATAACATGACAGTACCGTCTCTACGACAATATTGCCTTCAATTTGACAAATTATATGACAATATAGATATTATGGCAACATAGTCACCATGAGAATATACTCAGAAATGCAATATAATCGCCATGATAAAATTATCCTACCATGAAACTATAGCTACCTACCATTTTGGTTTCCATTGCAATGTACAAACAGTAATAAAAAATTACCATGACAGTACTGAAACCATAACAGTATAGCATATCATGTCAATGTAGTCAGTTGATAATTTAATCAAAATGACAATTTCTCTTCTATAATGGTATATCCTCAAGGGCAATATCAACACCATTAAAAAAGCTTCAACGAAAATAGTCATGATGACATTATAAAAATCATGATAAAAAAGTCACCATGACAATATAGTTATCTTGGCAATATAGCTACTGTGACATTATAGTCATAATGATAATATAGTCGCTATGACAATATTGTCACCATAGAAATATAATTATCATGATATTTCGCTTATGACAAAGTATGTAAGAGTTAAATAATGACAATATTTCACCTATAAAAAGATCACCTTGCCAATATAGCTAAGGTGACTATATATACATTATAGCAATATAACTAAAATGAGAAGATAGCCAAAATGACGTTAAGGTCATAATGACAATATTGCCACAATGAAAATATGTTCCCCATGACACTATAGCTACACTGAAAACAAAGCCATATTCAGAAAAGAGCAACATTGAAAATACAGCGAACGAGAATATAGCCACCATCATATTTCAGCCATCATGATAATAATGTCACGATACAAATTGTCACCATGTCATTAGTCACCTTGATAATAAACTTACAATGACTATATAAATATCATGAAAACATAGCCTCCATGTCAACATGTCTGCCATGATAATCTGGCCATTATGATAATATAGTCATGACGGCAATTTATTCACTATAACAATATAGCCACAGTGATCATATAACTGATGTGACAATACGGTCAAAGAAGGAAAAAAGATATATACAAATCATATTCACTATGGCAGTATAACTACATGACAATATAGATACTGTGATAAATAGTCGCTTTTGAATCATAGCAAACATATAGCCGGCAGGGTAACATAGTCTCTATGACAAAATAGTGACCAAGACAGGATATATCATTATAATATAGACACCTTGACAGTATAGACCATAAAACAATGTAACAATCATGAAGCTGTACCTGCCAAAACATTATAGATGTCATGAAATTTTAGTCAACATGAGAAAATTATCATAATGAAATATCATCGGCATTAGAATATAGTTACCCTAATCATACACCAGTCATGATCATATAAGCAGCAGGTTGACATAAAGAATATCTCAGTATAAAAGCCATGACAGTATAAGTGACATGATGATATGATATCCATACACATACACTTACAATATCAAGGAAGCCGCAATGAATATATTGTTATCATGATCATATAATCACAACAATGTTGTAGGTAGTGACAAATATATCCCCAACGACAAAATTAATCATAGCATAATAGCCATCAACTTGTTATAGCTACCAAGATAATGTAGCGAGCATTGTATTGAGAATTACAATACAGCCACCGTGCCAATGTCGTCACCATTATAATATAGCTACCATGAAAATATAGTAACGTTGATAATGTAGCTGCCATGGCAAAATATTCAAGATAGAAAACACCCAAAAGATAGCTACAAAAAGAGTTTAGCTGCTAACACGATATATCACCATGCCACTATCTCTAAAATGTTAGTATAGCCATTATGGCAATATATCAACAGAAAAAATACTCATCACAACGATATAGCTAACTTAACAAAATACTACTCTGACAATATAGGTAACATTAAAAGACAGCCACCTCCTTGAAATATAAAAAAAAAAATGAGAAATAGGCATCATGGCAATATGGTAACTAAACATATTGCCATCATGGCAATATGGTAACCAAACAATATAGCCATCATGGCAATATGATTACCATAGCAATGTATTCTTAATGGCAATATAGTCACCATGTCCTTATTGTCACGATGACAATACAACTACCATGACAATACAGAAAACATCAAAATACAGTCTCTAAGACAATATTGCCACTAATTCAACAACTTAAATGACAATATAGATATTATGGCAACACAATCTCGATGACAATATACTCAGAAATGTTATATAATCGTTATAATAAAATGATCCTACCATGAAAATATAGTCATCCTGCCACTATGGCTTCCATTACAATATAGCCATAATAACAAAGCATTCACCACGTCAGTACTCCAACCATAACAATAGAGCATATCATGACAATGTAGTCACTTGTTCATTTAATGAAAAATGAAAATTTCTCTTCTATTATGGTATAACCTCAGGGACAAAATTTTATACACCATTAAAAAGCTGCCATGAACATACAGTCACTATGACATAAATATCATGATAAAATAGTGACCATGGCAATATAGCCACTCTGAGATTATAGTCATTATGACAATATAGTCGCTATCAAAATACTGTCACCGTAATAAGTAAGTTATCAAAATGATATATCGCTTTCGACAAAATATGCATGATTAGAAAATTACAATATAGCACCTATAAAAAAGATCACCTTGCCACTATAGTCAAGGTGACGATATATACATCATAGCAACGTAAAGAAAAAGAGATGATAACCAGAACGACGGTATGTTCATAATGACTATACTGCAACTATGAAAATATGTTCCCCACGATTCTCCACCTTCACTGACAATAAAGCCATCTTCACAAAAAGAGTACTATTGAAAAAATAGCAAACGACTATACAGCCATCAAGACAGTACAGCCACCATGACAATAATCTCACGATATAAATCAATCGCCAGGACATTAGCGTCACCTTGATAATGAATATACAATGAGTACATGAACATCATGAAAATATATCGTCCATATAAGTATATTTGTCGTGAAAATATAGCCTCCATATGAATAGCTTTAAAGTGACAGTTTCTCCATTCTGATAATATAGTCAAGACGCTAATATATTCACCATAAAAATAAGGTCAGCATGATCACATAAATGATATGAGATAGTCAACGCAACAATAAACGCATTTATAAATTATATCCACTCTGATAATACAGCCACATGAAAATATAGTTACTGTGAGAAAATAGTCAGTTTTGGATCATAGCAAACATATAACGTCCAAGAGAATATAGTCTCTATGACAAAATAACGAAGAAGACAGGATTTTTCATCACAATACAGTCACCCTTGACAGTATAGCCAATAAAACAGTGGAACAACCATGAAAATGTACCTACCATACCAATATAGCTTACGTGAAAATATAGTTACTATGACAAATTAATTACAATGATATACAAACGATATCACATTATGGTTTCGATAATCATACACCAATCATGATCATATAAGATAAAACCTTCAAAACAAAGCAAGTGTAGCGACAACGCAGGGAGGAATAGCTACAACCTAGCTCTGAAAGGCGACAGCAGCTCCGTACACGTCGGGAGCTGGTGCGCGACTGTCATCAGGTGACTACATTGTCGTGATATGCTATATTGTCATGGTTTCAGTATTGTCGTAGTGAATGTATTATTATGTTAGCTATATTGCAGTGGCAGGGTGGCTAAATTTTCATGGGAGGATAATTTTGTTATCGCGGTTATATTGCATTTGTGATAATACTGTCATGGTGACTGTGTTCCAGTAATATCTATATTATCATTTAATTTGTTGAAGCGATTGCAATATTTTCGTAGAGACTCTAATGTCATGTTGCCTGTATTGTCATGATGGTTGCATGACATCTTGACTATATAGTCATGTTGGTTAAATTCTATTTATGATTACATGGTTATGGTAACTATATTGCCATGGTGACTACATTGATAGGTGACTACAATGCCATGATAGCAATTTTTCATTTTTGTTATACTGTAAGGAGGTGACTGTCTTTTCATATTGAATATATTATCAGGGTAGCTATATTGTTAAGTTAGCTACATCATTGTGGTGCTTATTTTCTTTTTCTGGTGGTATATTGCCATGATGCCTAGACTAACATTTTGGCGATATTGGCATGGTGATATAGTGACTTAGCAAATAAACTGTTATTGTGGATATGTTCCGTGGGATTTTATTATTATAGTAGCTACTTTGTCAATGTTACTATATTTTCATGGTAGCTACATTGTCATGGTGACGATATTGCCATTGTGGCTGCATTGTTATTTTCAATATAATGCCATCCTAACCACATTATCTTGGTCGCTATATTTACTTGCTGGCTATATTGCTATGGTTGATTTTGTCGTTGGGGATATATTTTGTCATTAACTACAATTTTGTTTTAATCATATGATCATGATAACAATATTTTCATGGCGGCTTATTTGGTAATGTGAGTGAAAGTGTATAGATATCATATTATCATGTCACTATATTGTCATGGTTTTTATACTGTGATGGTGTTTATGTCTGCCTCCTGATGATATTATCATGACTGATATATGATTATGGTAACTAAATTGTAATGGCGATTATATTTCATTGTGACAATTTTGTCATGTTGCCTGCATTTTCATGGTAGCTGTATTGTTATAGCAGGTACATTTTCATTGTTGTTTCATTGTTTTATCGGCTATACTGTCAAGATGATTATATATTAAATGAAAATCTTGTCTTAGTCGCTATTTTGTCATGGACACTATATTGTCTTGAAGCCTATATGTTTGCTATGATCCGAGAGAGAATATTTTGTCACAGCATCCATATTGTCAGGTGCTTATATTGCTATAATGAATGTAATTTGAAGGCTTCCTTATTGTTGTGTTGATTGTATTGTCATATCACTTATATGATCATGGTTATATCGTTATAGTGAATATATTGCCCACTTGACTATATTATCATATTGGCTAAATTGTCATGGTAAGTATATTGACATGGAAGCCTTATTTTCATGATGTTTATATAGTCAGTGAATTATATCGTGACATTATTGTCATAGTGGTTGTACTTTCATGGTGGCTATATAGTCGTTTGCTGTATTTTCACTGTTACTCTTTTGTGAAGATTGCTTTATTGTCATTGTAGCTATAGTGTCATGGGGGATATATTTTCATAGCAGTTGTATTGTCATTATAAACATACCGTCATTTTGGCTATCTACTCATTTTGGTTATAATGCGAAGATTTACATATCGTCACCTTGGCTATATTGTCAAGGTGATCTCATTTATAGTTGCTATATTGTCATTTTTTTTAGTCATGCATATTTTCTCATAAGCGATACATTATCGTCATAACTTTACTATTAAGGTGACAGTATATTGTCATTGTGACAATGTTGACAATATGACTATAATCTCTTAGTGGCTATATTGCTAAGATAACTATACTGTCATGGTGACTATTTCATGATGATGGTTATAATGACAGTTTGACTGCATTTTAATTGTAGCATATTTAATGGTGTTGATTTTGCCCTTGAAGATATATCATAAAAACGAGAATTTCCTTTTTTTGAAATTATTATATGAATATATTGCCATGATATGCGATATTGTTATAGTTTCAGTACTGTCATGTTGAATGTATATTTTGTTGGTTACATTACAATTAAAGTCATAGTGGCAGGGTAACTATATTTTCATAGTTGGATCATTTTGTTATGACGATTTTATTGTATTTGTGAGTATATTTCCATGGTTACTGTGTTGCCGTAATTTCTATATTGTCCTGGACACTACATATCCTGAAATATATATGGTCATATCAGTTATATGATCATGGTAGATTTATTGTCATAGTTAATATCTTGTCGTCGTGACTATATTATCATAATGGCTAAATTGTCATATGAAATATGTTGACATGAGGGCTATATTTTCATGATATTCATAAAGTCATTGAAAGATTACTATCAAGGTGACTCTAATAGCCTGGCGATTGATGTATATCGTTACATTATTGTCACGATAGCTGCATTGTCATGGTGGCTATATTGTCGTTTCCTGTATTTTCAATGTTACTCTTTTGTGAAGATTGCTTTATTGTCATTGTAGCTATAGTGTCATGGGGAATATATTTTCGTAGTAGCAGTATTGTCATTATGAACATATCGTCTTATTGGCTATCTGCTCATTTTGGTTACATTGTGAAGATTTACATATCGTCACCTTGGCTATATTGGCAAGGTGATCTCTTTATAGTTGCTATATTGCCATTTTTTTAATCATGTATATTTTTTCATGAGTGATACATTATCTTGATAACTATATTATTAAAGTGACAGTAAATTGTCGTGGTGACTATATTGTCATTATGACTACAATCTCTTAGTGTCTATATTGCTAAGATAACTGCATGTGACTACATTTTCATTGTAGCTTATTTAATGGTGTTGATTTACCCTTGGAGATATATCATTATGAAAACGGATATTTCATTTTGTTTAAATTATGAGGTGAATACATTGTCATGATATGCTATATTGTTATAGTTTCAGTACTGTCATGGTGAATGTATATTGTGTTGGCTATATTACAATGGAAGCCATAATGTCAGGGTGGCTATATTTTCATGGTTTGATCATTTTGTTATTAGTATTTCATTGTATTTTTGAATATATGGTCATGGTGATTGTGTTGCCATAATTTCTATATTGTCATTTGATTTATCAAATTGCTGGCAATATTGTCAAAGAGACTGTATTGTCATGTTGCCTATATGGTCATCATGGTTGTCTTGTCATCGTGACTCTATGGTCATGATGGCTATACTGTCATTAAGATTACATTCTTATGGTAACTATATTGCCATCATGGCTTTTTGTAAGAGTAGCTATATTGTTAAGTTAGCTATCTTATTGTGGTGGGTATTTTTTTTCCTTTTGGTATATTGCCATGATGGCTATAGTAGAATTTTGGCAAGATTAGCATGGTGATATAGTGTTCGCAGCCCAACTGTTGTTTTGGACATTTTTTCATGGGAATACATTATCCTGGTAACTATATTGTTCAAGGTTACTATATTTCATGCAAGCTACATTGTAAAGATGACGATATTGGCATGGCGGGTGTATTGCTATGTTCAATATAACGCCATCCTGGCTACATTATCTTGGTCGCTATATCAACTTGATGGCTATATTGCTACGGTCAATTTCATCATTGGGGATGAATTTTGTCTTTACCTACAATTTGGTTGTGATTATATGATCATGATAATATTTCTATGACGGCTTATTTGGCATCTTGAGTGTATGTGTCTGGATATCATATCATCATGTAACTTAGTCGGTCATGCTTTTAAACGGTGATGGTGCTTATGTGAAAATGCTGATTACATTATCATCATTAATGTATGATTATTGTAACTATATAGCAATGGCAATATCTTTTTTGATCATTTTGGTATGTTGACTTCATTTTGATAATTATATTGGTATGGCAGGTACATTTTCATGGTTCTGACATTGTTTTATGGGCTATACTGTCAAGGCGGCTGTATAGTATTGATAAATTCTGTTTTGGACGCTATTGTCTCCTGGACACTATATACTTTAGAGGCTATATGTTTCCTATGATCCGAAAGCGACTATTTTGTCACGGTATCTATATTGTCAGGTGGCTATATTGACGTTGTGAACATATTCTGAATGTTTCTTTAATGTTGCGTTGACTATATTGTTATATCAGTTACATGGCCATGTTGGCTTTGTTGTTGTAGTGAATATGTTGTAGTTGTGACTATACTATCATAATGGCTAAATTGTCATGGGAAATATGTTGATATGAATGCTATATTCTCATGATACTTTTATGGTAATTGTAAAAATTTTTTCAGGTTTACTCTAATATCACATTGATTGATTAATGTTCTAACATTATTGTTATAGTGGCTCTACAATCATGGTGGCTATATTGTCGTTTGATGCGTTTTCAGTGTTATTAATTAGTGAATATGGCTTCAATGTCAGTGTACCTATACTTTCAATGGGAACAAATTTTCATAGTGACGCAATTTTCATTATGAAATAAAGTCATTTGGCTATCTACTAATTTGGGTTACATTGCTATGTTATATATATCGTCACCTTGGCTATATTGGGAAGGTGATGTTTTTAATTGGTTGTATATTGTCATTTCTTAATCGGGCATATTCTGCTTTAAGCGATATATTATCATGATACCCATATCGTTAAGGTGAAAATATTGGCATGGCGACTATATTGTCTTTATGACTGTAATCTAATGATAACAATATAGTTACCCTGATATATAGGCAACATGAAAAGACAATCACCCCCTTGTAATATAACAAGAAATAACAAATAGCCATCATGGCAATATATTCATTTAGAAATATAGCCAACATGCAATATAGTTACAATATCAATATAATCTTAATGGAAATATAACTACCATGACCATGTAGTCACGATGACAATACAACCAACAAGACAATACAGGAACCATGACATTACATTATGACAATATAGCCACCAATTCAACAAATCAAATGACAGTATAGATATTATGGCAACAGTCACCATGACAATATACACACAAGTGGAATTTAATCGACATAACAAAATCATTGTATTATGAAAATATAGCCACTCTGCCACTAGGGCTTCCATTGGAATATAGCCAACATAATAATACATATACAATGACATTCCTGAAACCATAACAATATAGCATATCACGACAATGTAGTCCCCTAATGATTTAATCAAAATGAGAAGCTCGTTTTATAAAGATACATCATTAAGTGCAAACCCAATACCAATATGAAAGCTACCGTGAAAATGTAGTCACCATGACATTATAACCATCATGACAATAAAGTTACTTTGGCAAGATATCCAACATGATATCATTGTCATAATAACAATATAGTCAAAATGCCAATATATAGTTACCGGAATGTTATAGTTATCATGATAATGTATCACTTACGACAAAAAATGCATGAATAAAAAATGAAAATGTAGCAACCGTGAAAAAAGATCACGTTGCTAATATAGCCAAGGTGATGATATATTTATGATAGAAATGTAACCAATATAAGGAGATGGCCAAAATGAGAAGTGTTCATAATGACAATAATTCCACTATGAAAATATATTCTCCATGACACTATAGGTACACTGACAGTAAAGCTATCTTCACAAAAGCGTAAAATTAAAATAAAGCAAACTACAATATAGCCTCCATGACAACACAGCCATCTTGACAATAATATCACGATATAACTCAATCACCAGGACAATAGAGTCACCTTGACAGTAATCTTACAATGACTGTATAAATATCATAAAAATATAGCCCCCATGTCAAGATATTTGGTATGACAATTTAGCCATTATTTAGCTACCATGATCATATAACTGATATGACAATATAATCAAAGCAAAAATATAGAAACATTCAACTTATATTCACTATGGCAATAGAACCACCTGACAATATAGATACTGTTATTAGATAGTCGTTTTCGGATCATAGCAAAAATATAGACTCCAGGACAATATAGTCTCTGTGAAAAAACAGTGACTCAGACAGGATTTATCATCATGATATGGTCATAACATTATAGCTGTCATGGAACTGTAGTCAAGATGACAAAATTATCACAATGAAATAAAACGACATTACGATATAGTTACCATAATCATACACCAATCATGATTATATAATCAGCAGGTTGACATAAACAAGATCATAGTGTAAAAACCATGACAATTTAAGTGACATGATGAGATGATATCCATTCACTTACACTTACAATACCACATATTTTTTCATGAAAATATTATCATGATCATATAATCACAACAGTATTGACACTAATTACAAAATATATCCCGAAAGACAAAATTAACCATAACAATATAGCCATCAAGTTGATATAGCGACGAAGATAATGTAGCCAGGACGGCATTATATTGGAAGTAAGAATACAACCACCATACCAATGTCTTCACCATGACAATGTAGCTACCATGAAAATATAGTAATCTTGACTATGTAGCTATTATGATAAAATATACAATTGAAAAATATCCACAACATGAGTTTAGCTGCTAAAACACTATATCGCTTATTCTTGCGTTGACTGTATTGTCATATCACTTATATGATCATGGCTATATTGTTATAGTGAATATATTGCCGTCTTGACTATATTATCATATTGGCTATATTGTCATGGTAAGTATGTTGACAAGGAAGCCTTATTTTCATGATGTTCATATAGTCAGTGAATTATATCGTGACATTATTGTCATAGTGGCTGTACTTTCATGGTGGCTATATAGTAGTTTGCTGTATTTTCATTGTTACTCTTTTGTGAAGATTGCTTTATTGTTATTATAGCTATAGTGTCATGGGGGTTTATTTTCATAGATGCAGTATTGTAATTATGAACATTCGTCATTTTGGCTATCTACTCATTTTGGTATTATTACGAAGATTTACACATCGTCACCTTGGCTATATTGTCAAGGTGATCTCTTTTATAGTTGCTATATTGTCATTTCTTTTAGTCATGCAAATTTTTTCATAAGCGATACATTATCGTGATAACTTAACTATTAAGGTGACAGTATATTGTCATTGTGACAATGTTGACATTATGACTATAATCTCTTAGTGGCTATATTGCTAAGATAACTATACGTTATGGTGACTATTTCATGATGATGGTTATAATGACAGTTTGACTGCATTTTCATTGTAGCATATTTAATGGGGTTGATTTTGCCCTTGAAGATATATTATAAAAACGAAAATCTACTTTTTTTTAAATTATCATGTGAATATATTGCCATGATATGCGATATTTTTATACTTTCAGTACTGTCATGTTGAATGTATATTATGTTGGTTACATTACAATTAAAGTCATCGTGGCAGGGTAACTATATTTGCATGGTTGGATCATTTTGTTATGACGATTTTATTGTATTTGTGAGTATATTCTCATGGTTACTGTGTTGCCGTAAATTCTATATTGTCCAGGACACTACCTATACTGATATCTATATTGTCATATCAGTTATATGATCATGATAGCCTTATTGTCATAGTGAATATCAGCTTTATTGTCTTAGTGAATATCTTGTCGTCGTGACTATATTATCATAATGGCTGAATTGTCATAGGATATATATTGACATGAGGGCTATATTTTCATGATATTCATAAAGTCATTGAAAGATTACTATCAAGGTGACTGTAATAGCCTGGCGATTGATGTATACCGTGACATTATTGTCACGATCGCTGCATTGTCATGGAGCCTATATTGTCGTTTCCTGTATTTTCAATGTTACTCCTTTGTGAAGATTACTTTATTGCCATTGTAGCTATAGTGTCATGGGGAATATATTTTCGTAGTGTCAGTGTTGTCATTATGAACATATCGTCATTTTGGCTATCTGCTCATTTTGGTTACGCTGCGAAAATTTACTTATCGGCAGCTTGGCTATATTGGCAAGGTGATCTCTTTATATTTGCAATATTGTCATTTTTCTTTAATCATTTATATTTTTTCATGAGTGATATGTTATCTTGATAATTATATCTTTAAAGTTACAGTATATTGTCATGGTGACTATATTGTCATTATGACTACAATCTCTTAGTGGCTATATTGCTAAGACAACTACATGTGACTACATTTTCATTGTAGTTTATTTAATGGTGTTGATTTACCCTTGGAGATATATCATTATAAAAACGGATATTTCATTTTGTTTAAATTAGGAGGTGAATACATTGTCATGATATGCTATATTGTTATAGTTTCAGTACTGTCATGGTGAATGTATATTATATTGGCTACATTACAATGGAAGCCATAGTGGCATGGTAGCTATATTTTCATGGTTTGATCATTTTGTTATGAAAATTTTATTGTATTTTTGAATATATTTTCATAGTGACTGTGTTTCCATAATTTCTATATTGTCATTTGATTGATTGAATTGATGGCAATATTGTCATAGAGACTGTATTGTCATGTTGCATGTATGGTCATCATGGTTGTCTTGTCATCGTGACTCTATGGTCATGATGGCTATACTGTCATTAAGATTACATTCTTATGGTAACTATATTGCCATCATGGCTTTTTGTCAGAGTAGCTATATTCTTAAGTTATCTATCTTATTGTGGTGGTTATTTTTTTTTCCTCTTGGTATATTGCCATGATGGCTATACTAGAATTTTGGCAAGATTAGCATGGTGATATAGTGTTCGCAGCTCAACTGTTGTTTGGACATTTTTTCATGGGAATACATTATCATGGTACCTACATTGTCAAGGTTACTATATTTCATGCAAGCTACATTGTAAAGATGACGATATTGGCATGGCGGGTGTATTATTATGTTCAATATAACGCCATCCTGGATACATTATCTTGGTCGCCATATCAACTTGATTGCTATATTGCTACGGTCAATTTCTTCGTTGGGGATGTATTTTGTCTTTACCTACAATTTGGTTGTGATTATGTGATCATGATAATATTTCTATGACGGCTTATTTGGCATTTTGAGTGTATCGATCTGGATATCATATCATCACGTAACTTTGTCATGCTTTTAAACGTTGATGGTGCTTATGTGAAAATGCTGATTACATTATCATCATTAATGTATGATTATTGTAACTATATAGCAATGGCAATATCTCTTTTGATCATTTTGGTATGTTGACTTCATTTTGATAGTATTTATATTGGTATGGCAGAAACATTTTCATGGTTCAGACATTCTTTTATGGGCTCTACTGTCAAGGCGGCTCTATAGTATTGATAAATTCTGTTTTGGACGCTATTATCTTCTGGACACTATATACTTTAGAGGCTATATGTTTCCTATGATCCGAAAGCGACTATTTTGTCACGGTATCTATAATGTCAGGTGGCTATATTGACGTTGTGAACATATTCTGAATGGTTCTTTAATGTTGCGTTGACTATATTCTTATATCAGTTATATGGCCATGGTGGCTTTGTTGTTATAGTGAATATATTGTAGTTGTGACTATACTATCATAATGGCTAAATTGTTATGGGAAATATGTTGATATGGATGCTATATTCTCATGATACTTTTATGGTAATTGTAAAAACTTTATCAAGTTTACTCTAATATCACAGTGATTGATTTATGTTGTAACCTTTTTGTTACAATCTTACAATCATGGTGGCTATACTGTCGTTTGATGCGTTTTCAATGTTACTATATAGCGAATATGGCTTTAATGTCAATGTAGCTATACTTTCATTGGGAACAAATTTTCATAGTGAAGCAATTGTCATTATGAAATAAAGTCATTTGGGCTATCTTCTAATTTGGGTTACATTGCTATGTTATATATATCGTCACATTGGCTATATTGGGAATGTGATTTTCTTTATAGGTGGTATACTGTCATTCTTTAATCGTGCATATTCAGTTATAAGCGATATATTATCATGATACCTATACCATTAAGGTGGACATATTGGCATGGCGACTATATTGTTTTTATGACTGTAATCTTATGATAACAATATAGGTACCGTGATATATAGGCAACATGAAAAGACAATCACGCCCTTGTAATATGAAAAAAATAACAAATAGCCATCATGGCAATATATTCATTTAACAATATAGCCACATAACGATATAGTTATCATATCAATATAATCTTAATGGAAATATGACTACCATGATCGTATACCCACGATGACAATACATCCACCAAGAGAATACAAGAACCATGACATTACATTATGACAATATAGCCACCAATTCAACAAATCAAATGACAGTATAGATATCATGGCAACAGTCACCTGACAATATACACACGATTGGAATATAATCGACAGAACAAAATGATTATATTATGAAAATATAGCCACTCTCCCACTATGGCTTCCATTGGAATATAGCCAACATAATAATAAATATACAATGACATTCCTGAAACCATAACATATAGTATATCACGACAATGTAGTCCCTAATGATTCAATCAAAATGAGAAGCTCGTTTTATAATGATACATCATCAAGGGCAAACCCAACATCAATATAAAAGATACTGTGAAAATGTAGTCACCATGACATTATAACCATCATGAAGAAATAGACACCATAACAATAAAGTTACTTTGGCAAGATATCCAACATGATATCATTGTCATAATAACTATATAGTCGAAATGCCAATATATAGTTACCGGAATGTTATAGTTATCATGATAATGTATCACTTACGACAAAAAATGCATGATTTAAAAAGTGAAAATATAGCAACCGTAAAAAAAGATCACCTTGCTAATATAGCCCAAGTGATGATATATATATATATATATATATATATATATATATATATATATATATATATATATATATATATATATATATATATATATATATATATTTATATATATATATATATATATATATATATATATATATATATATATATATATATATATATATATATATATATATATATATATATATATATATATATATATATATATATATATATATATATATATATATATATATATATATATATATATTTTTTTTTTTTTTTCATACTATTCGCCATTTCCCGCATTTGCGAGGTAGCGTTAAGAACAGAGGACTGGGCCTTAGAGGGAAAATCCTTACCTGGCCCCCTTCTCTGTTCCTTCTTTTGGAAAATTAAGAAAAAAGCGAGAGGGGAGGATTTCCAGCCACCCACTCCCTCCCCTTATAGTCGCCTTCTACGACACGCAAGGAATACGTGGGAAGTATTCTTTCTCCCCTATCCCCAGGGATAGGGGATATATATATATATATATATATATATATATATATATATATATATATATATATATATATTTTTTTTTTGTCGCTGTCTCATGCGTTTGCGAGGTAGCGTAAGGAAACAGACGAAAGAAAAGGCCCAACCCCCCCCCCCCATACACATGTATATACATACGTCCACACATGCAAATATACACACCTACACAGCTTTCCATGGTTTACCCCAGACGCTTCACATGCCTTGATTCAATCCACTGACAGCACGTCAACCCCGGTATACCACATCGCTCCAATTCACTCTATTCCTTGCCCTCCTTTCACCCTCCTGCATGTTCAGGCCCCGATCACACAAAATCTTTTTCACTCCATCTTTCCACCTCCAATTTGGTCTCCCTCTTCTCCTTGCTCCCTCCACCTCCGACACATATATCCTCTTGGTCAATCTTTCCTCACTCATCCTCTCCATGTGCCCAAACCACTTCAAAACACCCTCTTCTGCTCTCTCAACCACGCTCTTTTTATTTCCACACATCTCTCTTACCCTTACGTTACTCACTCGATCAAACCACCTCACACCACTCACTGTCCTCAAACATCTCATTTCCAGCACATCCATCCTCCTGCGCACAACTCTATCCATAGCCCACGCCTCGCAACCATACAACATTGTTGGAACCACTGTTCCTTCAAACATACCCATTTTTGCTTTCCGAGATAATGTTCTCGACTTCCACACATTCTTCAAGGCCCCCAGAATTTTCGCCCCCTCCCCCACCCTATGATCCACTTCCGCTTCCATGGTTCCATCCGCTGCCAGATCCACTCCCAGATATCTAAAACACTTCACTTCCTCCAGTTTTTCTCCATTCAAACTCACCTCCCAATTGACTTGACCCTCAACCCTACTGTACCTAATAACCTTGCTCTTATTCACATTTACTCTTAACTTTCTTCTTCCACACACTTTACCAAACTCAGTCACCAGCTTCTGCAGTTTCTGACATGAATCAGCCACCAGCGCTGTATCATCAGCGAACAACAACTGACTCACTTCCCAAGCTCTCTCATCCCCAACAGACTTCATACTTGCCCCTCTTTCCAGGACTCTTGCATTTACCTCCCTAACAACCCCATCCATAAACAAATTAAACAACCATGGAGACATCACACACCCCTGCCGCAAACCTACATTCACTGAGAACCAATCACTTTCCTCTCTTCCTACACGTACACATGCCTTACATCCTCGATAAAAACTTTTCACTGCTTCTAACAACTTTCCTCCCACACCATATATTCTTAATACCTTCCACAGAGCATCTCTATCAACTCTATCATATGCCTCCTCCAGATCCATAAATGCTACATACAAATCCATTTGCTTTTTTAAGTATTTCTCACATACATTCTTCAAAGCAAACACCTGATCCACACATCCTCTACAACTTCTGAAACCACACTGCTCTTCCCCAATCTGATGCTCTGTACATGCCTTCACCCTCTCAATCAATACCCTCCCATATAATTTACCAGGAATACTCAACAGACTTATACCTCTATAATTTGAGCACTCACTCTTATCCCCTTTGCCTTTGTACAATGGCACTATGCACGCATTCCGCCAATCCTCAGGCACCTCACCATGAGTCATACATACATTAAATAACCTTACCAACCAGTCAACAATACAGTCACCCCCTTTTTTAATAAATTCCACTGCAATACCATCCAAACCTGCTGCCTTGCCGGCTTTCATCTTCCGCAAAGCTTTTACTACCTCTTCTCTGTTTCCCAAATCATTTTCCCTAACCCTCTCACTTTGCACACCACCTCGACCAAAACACCCTATATCTGCCACTCTATTATCAAACACATTCAAGAAACCTTCAAAATACTCACTCCATCTCCTTCTCAAATCACCACTACTTGTTATCACCTCCCCATTTGCGCCCTTCACTGAAGTTCCCATTTGCTCCCTTATATATATATATATATATATATATATATATATATATATATATATATATATTATACCTCCTTTTTTTTTATACCTCGTCGCTGTCTCCCGCGTTTGCGAGGTAGCGTAAAGAAACAGACGAAAGAAATGGCCCAACCCCCCCCATACACATGTACATACACACGTCCACACACGCAAATATACATACCTACACAGCTTTCCATGGTTTACCCCGGACGCTTCACATGCCCTGATTCAATCCACTGACAGCACGTCAACCCCTGTATAGCACATCGCTCCAATTCACTCTATTCCTTGCCCTCCTTTCACCCTCCTGCATGTTCAGGCCCCGATCACACAAAATCCTTTTCACTCCATCTTTCCACCTCCAATTCGGTCTCCCTCTTCTCCTCGTTCCCTCCACCTCCGACACATATATCCTCTTGGTCAATCTTTCCTCACTCATTCTCTCCATGTGCCCAAACCATTTCAAAACACCCTCTTCTGCTCTCTCAACCACGCTCTTTTTATTTCCACACATCTCTCTTACCCTTACGTTACTTACTCGATCAAACCACCTCACACCACACATTGTCCTCAAACATCTCATTTCCAGCACATCCATCCTCCTGCGCACAACTCTATCCATAGCCCACGCCTCGCAACCATACAACATTGTTGGAACCACTATTCCTTCAAACATACCCATTTTTACTTTCCGAGATAATGTTCTCGACTTCCACACATTTTTCAAGGCTCCCAAAATTTTCGCCCCCTCCCCCACCCTATGATCCACTTCCGCTTCCATGGTTCCATCCGCTGACAGATCCACTCCCAGATATCTAAAACACTTCACTTCCTCCAGTTTTTCTCCATTCAAACTCACCTCCCAATTGACTTGACCCTCAACCCTACTGTACCTAATAACCTTGCTCTTATTCACATTTACTCTTAACTTTCTTCTTCCACACACTTTACCAAACTCAGTCACCAGCTTCTGCAGTTTCTCACATGAATCAGCCACCAGCGCTGTATCATCAGCGAACAACAACTGACTCACTTCCCAAGCTCTCTCATCCCCCACAGACTTCATACTTGCCCCTCTTTCCAGGACTCTTGCATTTACCTCCCTAACAACCCCATCCATAAACAAATTAAACAACCATGGAGACATCACACACCCCTGCCGCAAACCTACATTCACTGAGAACCAATCACTTTCCTCTCTTCCTACACGTACACATGCCTTACATCCTCGATAAAAACTTTTCACTGCTTCTAACAACTTGCCTCCCACACCATATATTCTTAATACCTTCCACAGAGCATCTCTATCAACTCTATCATATGCCTTCTCCAGATCCATAAATGCTACATACAAATCCATTTGCTTTTCTAAGTATTTCTCACATACATTCTTCAAAGCAAACACCTGATCCACACATCCTCTACCACTTCTGAAACCGCACTGCTCTTCCCCAATCTGATGCTCTGTACATGCCTTCACCCTCTCAATCAATACCCTCCCATATAATTTACCAGGAATACTCAACAAACTTATACCTCTGTAATTTGAGCACTCACTCTTATCCCCTTTGCCTTTGTACAATGGCACTATGCACGCATTCCGCCAATCCTCAGGCACCTCACCATGAGTCATACATACATTAAATAACCTTACCAACCAGTCAACAATACAGTCACACCCTTTTTTAATAAATTCCACTGTAATACCATCCAATCCCGCTGCCTTGCCGGCTTTCATCTTCCGCAAAGCTTTTACTACCTCTTCTCTGTTTACCAAATCATTTTCCCTAACCCTCTCACTTTGCACACCACCTCGACCAAAACACCCTATATCTGCCACTCTGTCATCAGACACATTCAACAAACCTTCAAAATACTCATTCCATCTCCTTCTCACATCACCAGTACTTGTTATCACCTCCCCATTTACGCCCTTCACTGAAGTTCCCATTTGCTCCCTTGTCTTACGCACCCTATTTACCTCCTTCCAGAACATCTTTTTATTCTCCCTAAAATTTAATGATAGTCTCTCACCCCAACTCTCATTTGCCCTTTTTTTCACCTCTTGCACCTTTCTCTTGACCTCCTGTCTCTTTCTTTCATACTTCTCCCACTCAATTGCATTTTTTCCCTGCACAAATCGTCCAAATGCCTCTCTCTTCTCTTTCACTAATACTCTTACTTCTTCATCCCACCACTCACTACCCTTTCTAAACAGCCCACCTCCCACTCTTCTCATGCCACAAGCATCTTTTGCGCAATCCATCACTGATTCCCTAAATACATCCCATTCCTCCCCCACTCCCCTTACTTCCATTGTTCTCACCTTTTTCCATTCTGTACACAGTCTCTCCTGGTACTTCCCCACACACGTCTCCTTCTCAAGCTCACTTACTCTCACCACCTTCTTCACCCCAACATTCACTCCTCTTTTCTGAAAACCCATACTAATCTTCACCTTAGCCTCCACAAGATAATGATCAGACATCCCTCCAGTTGCACCTCTCAGTACATTAACATCCAAAAGTCTCTCTTTCGCACGCCTGTCAATTAACACGTAATCCAATAACGCTCTCTGGCCATCTCTCCTACTTACATAAGTATACTTATGTATATCTCGCTTTTTAAACCAGGTATTCCCAATCATCAGTCCTTTTTCAGCACATAAATCTACAAGCTCTTCACCATTTCCATTTACAACACTGAACACCCCATGCATACCAATTATTCCCTCAACTGCCACATTACTCACCTTTGCATTCAAATCACCCATCACTATAACCCGGTCTCGTGCATCAAAACCGCTAACACACTCATTCAGCTGCTCCCAAAACACTTGCCTCTCATGATCTTTCTTCTCATGCCCAGGTGCATATGCACCAATAATCACCCACCTCTCTCCATCAACTTTCAATTTTACCCATATTAATCGAGAATTTACTTTCTTACATTTTATCACATACTCCCACAACTCCTGTTTCAGGAGTATTGCTACTCCTTCCCTTGCTCTTGTCCTCTCACTAACCCCTGACTTCACTCCCCAGACATTTCCAAACCACTCTTCCCCTTTACCCTTGAGCTTCGTTTCACTCAGAGCCAAAACATCCAGGTTCCTTTCCTCAAACATACTACCTATCTCTCCTTTTTTCACATCTTGGTTACATCCACACACATTTAGGCACCCCACTCTGAGCCTTCGAGGAGGATGATCACTCCCCGCGTGACTCCTTCTTCTGTTTCCCATTTTAGAAAGTTAATACAAGGAGGGGAGGATTTCCGGCCCCCCGCTCCCGTCCCCTCTAGTCGCTTTCTACGACACGCGAGGAATACGTGGGAAGTATTCTTTCACCCCTATCCCCAGGGATAATATACATATATATATACATATACACACACACACACATACACACACATACGCACATACACACACACACACACACACACACACATACATATATATACATATGAAAAATGTAAGAAACAATTTAGAAAACAAACTTTTAGCTTGAAATGAATGAAAAAAATGAATGTCACATAATGGTTCAACCTCTGGCTATGGAAAAGGAAATGTACAATTTATTCACACAAACGTCAATAGCAGTTCTCATCAATTTCACCACTGTATCAATAAGCTTCAATGTCTAAGCTACATTTTTCTCCAACTTTACTATTTTCTTGTCAAAAAAACACCATGCATGAAAACTATCACTCCAGTAACACAACTATAAACATTTACTTCCCCTTTAAAAGTTCTGGGGAAGTCTGTCTCGATACACTGCGGCGAGGCGACGCGACGCTGACACAATCACTGTCACAATATCACTTCTGCCTCCTCAAGTCAATCTCTCAGCCACAGTGCAGGCCTTCATCGTCGAAATCGGTCTTGCCTTCAGACGTCTTATTGATGTCTCTGCTCTCGGTAGCCCTCCTCTCGTTAACTCCTCTCGTTAACCCTCACCGTCCTCTTCTCACTCGTTTCCCCTACGACCATCGTTGTATTGACTTCCGTATTGTGACGTAGGAGATGCTAAACCATGACTCACTCCGGCACGAGACATCCAGCCAGACCCACACGACTCCAGACATCATTATCCTGCCCGGAGACGACCCCCAGGTTCAGTGCGACCCCTAGGGTCAGTACGACCCCTAGGGTCAGTACGATCCCCAGGGTTCATGACCTGAGAAAACCATGAGGGCCCAGGTAACCTTCTAGAAGTCGTCCAGCTGGTCTCGAGGTGTGTCCTCTGTCTCACTCACAAGTAAGGAGACTACAGGGAAATAAAGAACTGCCTTATTTTCGCCGATCAACAAAACATTCACTGGATTTTTCTCCGAAGATTTATAACTGTAGCACCTGAAGCATATCTAAATTACTATGGTAAGTGATACTTCATCGGATGTTTCTACGGAAAATAATTCCCGTCATTAATTTCCCACATATCGACACGAATTTTGTTCACAGCTTCACCATATGATACTTAATCAATGTACTTCATACAAATCCGAGTTAATTACATGTTCACCCTAATTCATTGTCATACACCACCACTATGAAAATAATGTTACACACTAGATAATTGCAAACTGTACGGATCCGTACCCTTGCCCGCGCGGGTTGGGGTATATATATATATATATATATATATATATATATATATATATATATATATATATATATATATATATATATATATATTTATATATATATATATATATATATATATATATATATATATATATATATATATATATATATATATATATATATATATATATATGATAGAAATGTAACCAAAATAAGGAGATGGACAAAATGACTTTATGTTCATAATGACAATAATTCCACCATGAAAATATATTCTCCATGACACTACAGGTACACTGACAGTAAAGCTATCTTCAAAAAAGAGTAGAATTAAAATACAGCAAACTACAATATTGCCACCATGACTATACAGCAATCTTGACAATAATATCACGATATAACTCAATCACCAGGATAATAGAGTCACCTTGACAAGAATCTTACAATGACTTTATAAATATCATGAAAATATACCCGCCATGTCAAGATATTTGTTATGACAATTTAGCCATTATGAAAATATAGTCACGACGACAATCTATTCACTATGAAAATAAAGCTACTATGATCATATGACTGGTATGACAATATAATCAAAGCAAAAATATAGAAACATTCAACTTATATTCACACTAGCAATATAACCACCTGACAATATAGATACTGTTAATAGTCGTTTTCGGATCGTAGCAAAAATATAGACTCCAGGACAATATAGTCTCTGTGAAAAAACAGTGACTCAGACAGGATTTATCGTCATGATATGGTCATAACATTATAGCTGTCATGGGATTGTAGTCAACATGACAAAATTATCACAATGAAATAAAACGACATTACAATATAGTTACCATAATCATACACCAACCATGATTATATAATCAGGAGGCTGGTATAAACAAGATAATAGTGTAAAAACTATGACAATTTAAGTGACATGATGAAATGATATCCATTCACTTACACTTACAATACCACATAAGTTTTCATGAAAATATCATGATCATATAATCACAACAGTATTGTCACTAATTACAAAATATATCCCGAAAGACAAAATTAACCATAACAATATAGCCATTAAGTTGATATAGCGACCAAGATAAGGTAGCCAGGACGGCATTATATTGAGAGTAAGAATACAACCACCATGCCAATGTAGCTACCATGAAAATATAGTAACCTTGACTATGTAGCTATCATGATAGAATATAAAATTGATAAATATCCACAACAAGAGTTTAGCTGCTAAAACACTATATCGCCATACCAATATCGCCAAAGTGTTATTATTGCCATTATGATAATATACCGCCAGAAAAGAAATATATATACCCACTACTCGACAATATAGCTATTCTGACAAGATTGCCAACATGAAAAGACAGTCATGTCCTTGTTATTTAACAAAAATGACAAATAGACATCATGGCGATATAGTGATTTAACAATACAGCCACTATGGTAATATAGTTACCATAACAATGTGATCTTAACGACAATGTAGCCAACATGCCTATATAGTCACGTTGATAATACAACCACCGTGACAATACAGATAACATGACAGTACCGTGTCTGAGACAATATTACCATCAATTTGACAAATTATATGAGAATATATATATCAGGCAACATAGTCACAATGTAAATATACTCAGAAATGCAATGTAATCGCCATGGTAAAATTATCCTACCATGAAAATATAGCCACCTACCATTTAGGTTTCCATTGCAATATAGAAATAGTAATAAAAGATTTACCATGACAGTACCGAAACCATAACAGTATAGCATATCATGGCAATGTAGTCAGCTGATAATTCAATCAAAATGACAATTTTTCTTCTATAATGGTATATCCTCAAAGGCAATATGAATAACATTAAAAAAGCTTCTACGAAAATACAGTCATTATGACAATATAAAAATCATGATAAAAAAGTCACCATGACAATATAGTTATCTTGGCAATATAGCCACTGTGACATTATAGTCATAATGATAATATAGTCGCTATGACAAAATTGTCACCATAAAAATATAATTATCATGATAATATTTCGCTTATGACAAAGTATGCAAGAGTTAAATAATGACAATATATCACCTATAAAAAGATCACCTTACCAATATAGCTAAGGTGATGATATATACATTATAGTAATGTAACTAAAATGAAAAGATAGCCAAAATGACGGTATGGTCATAATGACAATACTGCCACTATGAAAATATATTCCCCATGACACTATAGCTACACTGACAACATAGCAATATTCACAAAAGAGCAACATTGAAAATACAGCAAACGAGAATATAGCCACCATCATACTTCAGCCACAATGATAATAATATCACGATACAAATCATCACCATGTCATTAGTCACCTTGATAATAAACTTACCATGACTCTGTAAATATCATGAAAAGATAGCCTCCATGTCAACATGTCTACCATGATAATCTGGCCATTATGATAATATAGTCATGACGGCAATTTATTCACTATAACAATATAGCCACAGTGATCACATAACTGATTTGAAAATACAGTCAAAGAAGTAAAAAAGAAATATACAAATCATATTCACTTTGTCAGTATAACTACATGACAATATAGATACTGTGACAAATAGTCGCTT
Organism: Panulirus ornatus; assembly: GCF_036320965.1. NCBI lineage: Eukaryota > Metazoa > Arthropoda > Malacostraca > Decapoda > Palinuridae > Panulirus > Panulirus ornatus. Next base: position 5,286,934 of record NC_092278.1, on the reverse strand, counting down.
TTGAATCATAGCAAGCACATAGCTGGCAGTACAATATAGTCTCTATGACAAAATAGCGACCAAGACAGTTTGTATCTTTATAATATAGACACCTTGACAGTATAGACCATAAAAAAATGTAACAATCATGAAACTGTACCTGCCAAAACATTATAGATGTCATGAAATTTTAGTCAACATAAAAAAATTATCATAATGAAATATCATTTGCATTACAATATAGTTACCATAATCATAGACCAATCGTGATCATATAATCAGCAGGTTGACATAAACAATATTACAGTATAAAAACCATGACAGTATAACTGACATGATGATATGATTTCCATACACTTACACTTACAATACCAAAGAAGCCGCCATGAACATATTGTTATCATGATCATATAATCACAACAATATTGTAGGTAGTGACAAATATATCCCCAACGACAAAATTAATGATACCAATATAGCCATCAACTTCTTATAGCGACCAAGACAATGTAGCGAGCATTGTATTGAGAGTTACAATACAGCCACCGTGCCAATATCGTCACCATGACAATATAGCTACCATGAAAATACAGTAACGTCGATAATGTAGCTGCCATGGCAAAATATTCAAGATAGAAAATATCCAAAAGATAGCCACAACAAGAGTTTAGCTGCTAAGACGATATATCACCATGCCCATATCTCTAAAATGTTAGTATATCCATCATAGCAATATATCAACAGAAAAAATACTCATCACAACGATATAGCTACTGTGAAAATATAGGTAACATTATAAGACAGCCACCTCCTTGAAATAAAAAAAAAAAAAATGACAAATAGCCATCATGGCAATATGGTAACTAAACAATGTAGCCATCATGGCAATATGGTGACCAAACAATATAGCCATCATGGCAATATGATTACCATAGCAATGTATTCTTAATGGCAATATAGTCACCATGTCCTTATAGTCACGATGACAATACAACTACCATGACAATACAGAAAATATCAAATTACAGTCTCTAAGACAATATTGCCACTAATTCAACAAGTTAAATGAAAATATAGATATTATGGCAACACAATCACGATGACAATATACTCAGAAATGTTTTACAATCGTCATAATAAAATGATCCTACCATGAAAATTTAGTCACCCTGCCACTATGGCTTCCATTACAATATAGCCACAATAACAAAACATTCACCCCGACAGTACTGAAACCATAACAATATAGCATATCATGAAAATGTAGTCACTTGATCATTTAATGAAAAAGAAAAATTTCGCTTCTATAACATCAGGGACAAAATTTTATACACCCTTAAAAAGCTGCCTTAAAAATACAGTCACTATGACATAAATATCATGAGAAAATAGTGACCATGGCAATATAGGGACTCTGAGATTACAGTCATTATGACAATATAGTCGCTATTAAAATACTGTCACCTTAATAATAAAGTTATCAAAATGATATAACGCTTGTGACAAAATATGCATGATCCGAAAATGACAGTATAGCACCTATAAAAAAGATCACCTTGCCACTATAGTCAAGGTGACGATATATACATCATAGCAACGTAAAGAAAAAGAGATGATAACCAGAACGACGGTATGTTCATAATGACAATACTGCAACTATGAAAATATGTTCCCCACGATTCTCCAGCTTCACTGACAATAAAGCCATCTTCACAAAAAGAGTACTATTGAAAAAAATAGCAAACGACTATACAGCCATCAAGACAGTACAGCCACCATAACAATAATCTCTCGATATAAATCAATCGACAGGACATTAGCGTCACCTTGATAATGAATATACAATGAGTACATGAACATCATGAAAATATAGCGTCCATATAAATATATTTGTCGTGAAAATATAGCCTCCATATGAATATCTTTAAAGTGACAGTTTCGCCATTCTGATAATATAATCAAGACGCTAATATATTCACCATAACAATAAAGCCACCATGATCACATAAATGATATGACAATATAGTCAACGCAAAAATGAACGCATTTATAAATCATATCCACTCTGAGAATACAGCCACATGAAAATATAGACACTGTGACAAAATAGTGATTTGTGGATCATAGCAAACATATAGCGTCCAAGAGAGTATAGTCTCTATGACAAAATAGCGAAGAAGACAGGATTTATCATCACAATACAGTCACCTTGACAGTCTAGCCAATAAAACAGTCGAACAACCATGAAAATGTACCTAACATAACAATAAAGCTTACATGAAAATATAGTTACTATGACAAATTCATTACAATGAAATACAAACGATATCACATTATGGTTTCGATAATCATACACCAATCATGATCATATAAGATAAAACCTTCAAAACAAAGCAAGGGTAGCGACAACGTAGGGAGGAATAGCTACAACCCAGCTCTGAAAGACGACAGCAACTCCGTACACGTCGGCAGCTGGTGCGCGACTGTCATCAGGTAACTACATTGTCATCATATGCTATATTGTCATGGTTTCAGTACTGTCGTAGTGAATGTAATATTATGTTAGCTATATTGCAGTGGCAGGGTGGCTAAATTTTCATGGTAGGATAATTTTGTTATCGCAGTTATATTGCATTTGTGATAATACTGTCATGGTGGCTGTGTTCCAGTAATATCTATATTATAATTTAATTTGTTGAAGCGATTGCAATATTGTCGTAGAGACTCTAATGTCATGTTGCCTGTATTGTCATGATAGTTGCATGTCATCTTGACTATATAGTCATGTTGGTTATATTCCAGTTATGATTACATGGTTATGGTAAATATATTGCAATGGTGACTATATTGATAGGTGACTACATTGCCATGATAGCTATTTTTCATTTTTGTTATACTGTAAGGAGGCGACTATCTTTTCATATTGAATATATTATCAGGGTAGCTATATCATTAAGTTAGCTATATCATTGTGGTTTTTTTTTGGTTGTATATTCCCATGATGCCTAGACTAACATTTTGGCGATATTGGCATGATCATATAGTGTCTAAGTAAGTAAACTGTTATTGTGGATATGTTCCATGGGATTTTATGATCATAGTAGCTACATTGTCAGTGTTACTATATTTTCATGGTAGCTCCATTGTCATGGTGACGATATTGCCATAGTGGCTGTATTGTTATTTTCAATATAATGCCATCCTAACTACATTATCTTCGTCGCTATATTTACTTGCTGGCTATATTCCTATGGTTAATTTTGTCGTTGGGGATATATTTTTGCCATTAACTACAATTTTGTTTTAATCATATGATCATGATAATATTTTCATGGCGGCTTATTTGGTAATGTGAGTGCAAGTGTATGAATATCATATTTTCATGTCACTATATTGTAATGGTTTTTATAATGTGATGGTGTTTATGTCAGCCTCCTGATGATATTATCATTATTGATATATGATTATGGTAACTAAATTGTAATGGCGATTATTTCTTATTGTGAAAATTTTGTCATGTTGCTTGCATTTTCATGGTAGCTATATTGTTATGGGAGGTACATTTTCATTGTTGTTTAATTGTTTTATCGACTATACTGTCAAGGTGACTATATCTTAATTAAAGATCTTGTCTTGGTCGCTATTTTGTCATGGACACTATATTGTCCTGGAGCCTATATGTTTCCTATGATCCGAAAGAGACTATTTTGTCGCAACATCAATATTGTCAGGTGCTTATATTGCCATAATAAATATGATTTGAAGGCTTCCTTATTGTTGCGTTGACTGTATTGTCATATCACTTATATGATCATGGCTATATTGTTATAGTGAATATATTGCCGTCTTGACTATATTATCATATTGGCTAAATTGTCATGGTAAATATGTTGACATGGAAGCCTTATTTTCATGATGTTTATAAAGTCAGTGAATTATATCGTGATATTATTGTCATAGTGGCTGTACTTTCATGGTGGCTATATAGTCGTCTGCTGTATTTACACTGTTACTCTTTTGTAAAGATTGCTTTATTGTCATTGCAGCTATAGTGTCATGGGGGATATATTTTCACAGCAGCAGTATTGTCATTATGAACATACCGTCATTTTGGCTATCTACTCATTTTGTTTATATTGCGAAGATTTACATATCGTCACCTTGGCTATATTGTCAAGGTGATCTCGTTTATAGTTGCTATATTGTAATTTTTTTTAGTCATGTATATTTTTTCATAAGCGATACATTATCGTGATAACTTTACTATTAAGGTGACAGTATATTGTCATTGTGACAATGTTGACATTATGACTATAATCTCTTAGTGGCTATTTTGCTAAGATAACTATACTGTCATGGTGACTATTTCATGATGATGGTTATGATGATAGTTTGACTGCATTTTCATTGTAGCATATTTAATGTTTCTGATTTTGCCCTTGAAGATATATTGTTAAAACGAAAATTTCATTTTTTTTAAATTATCATGTGAATATATTGCCATGATATGCGATACTGTTATAGTTTCAGTATTCTCATGTTGAATGTATATTATGTTGGTTACATTACAATTAAAGTCATAGTGGCAGGGTAACTATATTTTCATGTTTGGATCATTTTGTTATGACGATTTTATTGTATTTGTGAGTATATTCTCATGGTTGCTGTGTTGCCGTAATTTCTATATTGTCCTGGGTACTACCTATCCTGAAATCTATATTGTCATATCAGTTATATGATCATGGTAGCTTTATTGTCATAGTGAATATCTTGTCGTCGTGACTATATCATAATGGCTAAATTGTCATAGGAAATATGTTGACATGAGGGCTATATTTTCATGATATTCATAAAGTCATTGAAAGATTACTATCAAGGTGACTCTAATAGCCTGGCGATTGATGTATATCGTGACATTATTGTCACGATAGCTGCATTGTCATGGTGGCTACATTATCGTTTCCTATATTTTCAATGTTACTCTTTTGTAAAGATTGCTTTATTGTCATTGTAGCTATAGTGTCATGGGGAATATATTTTCGTAGTAGCAGTATTGTCATTATGAACATATCGTCATTTTGGCTATCTGCTCATTTTGGTTACATTGCGAAGATTTACATATCGTCACCTTGGCTATATTGGCAAGGTGATCTCTTTATAGTTGCTATATTGTCATTTTTTTTAATCATGTATATTTTTTCATGAGTGATACATTATCTTGATAACTATATCATTAAAGTGACAGTATATTGTCATGGTGACTATATTGTCATTATGACAACAATCTCTTAGTGGCTATATTGCTAAGATAACTACATGTGACTACATTTTCATTGTAGCTTATTTAAAGGTGTTGATTTACCCTTGGAGATAAATCATTATAAAAACGGATATTTCATTTTGTTTAAATTATGAGGTGAATACATTATCATGATATGCTATATTGTTATAGTTTCAGTACTGTCATGGTGAATGTATATTATGTTGGCTACATTACAATGGAAGCCATAGTGGCAGGGTGGCTAGATTTTCATGGTTTGATCATTTTGTTATTAGTATTTTATTGTATTTTTGAATATATTGTCATGGTGACTGTGTTGCCATAATTTCTATATTGTCATTTTATTTATTAAATTGATGGCAATATTATCATACAGACTGTATTTTCATGTTGCCTGTATGGTCTTCATGGTTGACTTGCCATCGTGACTCTATGGTCATGATGGCTATACTGTCGTTAACATTACATTCTTATGGTAACTATATTGCCATCATGGCTTTTTGTCAGAGTAGCTATATTGTTAAGTTAGCTATATTATTGTGGTGGGTATTTTTTTTCTTTTTCGTATATTTCCATGATGGCTATACTAGAATTTTGGCAAGATTAGCATGGCGATATAGTGTTCGCAGCCCAACTGTTGTTTTGGACATTTTTTCATGGGAATACATTATCATGGTACCTACATTGTCAAGGTTACTATATTTCATGCAAGCTACATTGTAAAGATGACGATATTGGCATGGCGGGTGTATTGTTATGTTCAATATAACGCCATCCTGGCTACATTATCTTGGTCGCTATATCAACTTGATGGTTATATTGCTACGGTCAAATTCATCGTTGGGGATGTATTTTGTCTTTACCTACAATTTGGTTGTGATTATATGATCATGATAATATTTCTATGACGGCTTATTTGGCATCTTGAGTGTATCTGTCTGGATATCTTATCATCATGTAACTTAGTCTGTCATGCTTTTAAACGGTGATGGTGCTTATGTGAAAATGCTGATTACATTATCATCATTAATGTATGATTATTTTAACTATATAGCAATGGCAATATCTTTTTTGATCATTTTGGTATTTTCATAGTAGTTATATTGGTATGGTAGAAACATTTTTATGGTTCTGACATTGTTTTATGGGCTATACTGTCAAGGCGGATCTATAGTATTGATATATTCTGTTTTGAACGCTATTGTCTCCTGGACACTATATACTTTAGAGGCTATATGATTCCTATGATCCGAAATCGACTATTTTGTTATGGTATCTCTATTGTCAGGTGGCTATATTGACGTTGTGAACATATTCAGAATATTTCTTTAATGTTGCATTGACTGTATTGTTATATCAGTTATATGGCCATGGTGGCTATGTTGTTATAGTGAATATATTGTAGTTGTGACTATACCATCATAATGGCTAAATTGTCATGGGAAATATGTTGATATAGATGCTATATTCTCATGGTACTTTTATGGTAATTGTAAAAATTTTTTCAAGTTTACTCTAATATCACAGTGACTGATTTATGTTGCAACATTATTATCATGGTGGCTGTACAATCATGGTGGCTATATTGTCGTTTGATGCGTTTTCAATGTTACTCTTTAGTGAATATGGCTTTAACTTCAGTGTAGCTATACTTTCATTGGGAACTAATTTTCTTAGTGACGCAATTGGCATTATGAAATAAAGCCATTTTGGCTATCTTCTAATTTGGGTTACATTGCTATGCTATATATATCGTCACATTGGCTATATTGGGAAGGTGATTTTTTTTAGGTGGTATATTGTCATTTTTTAATCGTGCATATTTTGTTATAAGCGATATATTATCATGATACCCATATCATTAATGTGAAAATATTGGCATGGCGACTATATTGTCTTTATGACTGTAATCTTATGATAACAATATAGGTAGCCTGATATATAGGCAACATGAAAAGACAATCACCCCCTTGTAATATAACAAAAAATAACAAATAGCCATCATGGCAATATATTCATTTAACAATATAGCCACCATGGCAATATAGTTACCATATCAATATAATCTTTATGGAAATATAACTACCATGACCATATAGACACGATGACAATACAACCACCAAGAGAATACAAGAACCATGACATTACATTATGACAATATAGCCACCAATTCAACAAAGCAAATGACAGTATAGATATTATGGCAACAGTCACCATGACAATATACACACAAGTGGAATATAATCGACATAACAAAATGAGTATATTATGAAAATATAACCACTCTGCCACTATGGCTTCCATTGGAATATAGCCAACATAATAATACATATACAATGACATTCCTGAAACCATAGCAATATAGCATATCACGACAATGTAGACCCCTAATGATTTAATCAAAATGAGAAGCTCGTTTTATAATGATACATCCTCAAGGGCAAACCCAACGCCAATATAAAAGATACCGTGAAAATGTAGTCACCGTGACATTATAACCATCATGACGAAATAGACACCATGACAGTAAAGTTACTTTGGCAAGATATCCAACATGATATCATTGTCATAGTTATCATGATATAGTATCACTTACGACAAAAAATGCATGATTAAAAAAATGAAAATAAAGCAACCGTAAAAAAAAGATCACGTTCCTAATATAGCGAAGGTGATGATATATATATGATAGAAATGTAACCAAAATAAGGAGATGGCCAAAATAACAATATGTTCATAATGACAATAATTCCACTATGAAAATATATTTTCCATGACACTATAGGTACACTGACAATAACACTATCTTCACAAAAGCGTAAAATCAAGGTACTGCAAACTACAATATAGCCACCATGACAATACAGCCATCTTGACAATGATATCATGATATAACTCAATCACCAGGACAATAGAGTCACCTTGACAGTAATCTTACAATGACTTTATAAATATCATGAAAATATAGCCCCCATGTCAAGATACTTGCTATGACAATTTAGCCATTATCAAAATATAGTCACGACGACAATCTATTCACTATGACAATAAAGCCACCATGATCATATAACTGATATGACAATATAATCAAAGCAAAACTATAAAAACATTCATCTTATATTCACAATGGCAATATATCAGCCTGACAATATAGATACTGTTAATAGATAGTCGTTTTCGGATCATAGCAAAAATATAGACTCCAGGACAATATAGTCCCTGTGTAAAAACAGTGACTCAAACTGGATTTTTCATCATGATATGGTCATAACATTATAGCTGTCATGGAATTGTAGTCAACATGACAAAATTATCACAATGAAATAAAACGACATTACAATATAGTTACCATAATCATACACCAATCATGAATATATAACCAGCAGGTTGACATAAACAAGATCATAGTGTAAAAACCATGACATTTCAAGTGACATGATGAGATGATATCCATGCACTTACACTTACAATACCACATAAGTTTTCATGGAAATATTATCATGATCACATAATCACAACGGTATTGTCACTAATTACAAAATATACCCCCGAAAGACAAAATCAACCATAACAATATAGCCATCAAGTTGATATAGTGACCAAGATAATGTAGCTAGGTTGGCATTATATTGAAAGTAAGAATACAACCACCATGCCAATGTCTTCACCATGACAATGTAGCTACCATGAAAATATAGTAACCTTGACTATGTAGCTATTATGATAAAATATAAAATTGAAAAATATCCACAACAAGAGTTTAGCTGCTAAAGCAATATATCGCTATGCCAATATCGCCAAAATGTTATTATTGCCATCATGATAATATACCGCCAGAAAAGAAATATATATACCCACTACTCGACAACATACCTATTCTGATAATACTGTCAACATGAAAAGAGAGTCACCTTCTTGTTATATGACAAAAATGACAAATAGCCATCATGGTGATATAGTGATTTAACAATAGAGCCACTATGGTAATATAGTTACCATAACAATGTGATCTTAACGACAATATGGCCAACATGACTATATAGTCACGTTGACAATACAACCACCGTGACTATATAGATGACATGACACTACCGTCTCTAAGATAATATTGCCATCAATGTGACAAATTATATGAAAATATAGATATTATGGCAACATAGTCACCATGACAATATACTCAGAAATGCAATATAATCGCAATGATAAAATTATCCTACCATGAAAATATAGCCACCTACCATTTTGGTTTCCATTGCAATGTACAAACAGTAATGAAAGATTTACCATGACAGTACTGAAACCATAAAAGTATAGCATATCATGGCAATATAGTCAACAAATAATTTAATGAAAATGACAATTTCTCTTCTATAATGGTATACCCTCAAGGGCAATATCAACACCATTAAAAAAGCTTCTACGAAAATACAGTCATTATGATATAAAAATTATGATAAAAAAGTCAACATGAAAATATAGTTATCTTGGCAATATAGCCACTGTGACCTTATAGTCATAATGATAATATAGTCGCTACGACAATATTGTCACCATAAAAATATAATTATCATGATAATATTTCGCTTATGACAAAGAGTTATATAATGACAATAGTTAGATAATGAAAATATCTTTTCTTCTTTTCTTTTAAACTATTCGCCATTTCCCGCGTTAGCGAGGTAGCATTAAGAACAGAGGACTGGGCCTTTGAGGGAATACCCTCACCTGGCCCAATTCTCTGTTCCTTCTTTTGGAAAAAAAAAAAAAAAAAAAAAAAAAAAAAAAAAAAACGAGAGGGGAGGATTTCCAGCCCCCCGCTCCCTCCCCTTTTAGTCGCCTTCTACGACACGCAGGGAATACGTGGGAAGTATTCTTAATCCCCTATCCCCAATGAAAATATATCACCTATAAAAAGATCACCTTGCCAATATAGCTAAGGTGACGATATATACATTATAGCTATGTAACTAAAATGAAAAGCTAGCCAAAATGACAGTATGGTCATAATGAAAGTACTGCCTCTATGAAAATATGTTCCCTATGACAATATAGCTACACTGACAACAAAGCCATATTCACAAAAGAGCAACATTGAAAATACAGAAAACGAGAATATAGCGACTATCATAGTTCAGCCACCATGATAATAATGTCACGATACAAATCATCACCATGTCATTAGTCACCTCGATAAGAAACTTTTTTTTTTTTATACTTTGTCGCTGTCTCCCGCGTTTGCGAGGTAGCGCAAGGAAACAGACGAAAGAAATGGCCCCCCCCCCCATACACATGTATATACATACGTCCACACACGCAAATATACATACCTACACAGCTTTCCATGGTTTACCCCAGACGCTTCACATGCCTTGATTCAATCCACTGACAGCACGTCAGCCCCGGTATACCATATCGCTCCAATTCACTCTATTCCTTGCCCTCCTTTCACCCTCCTGCATGTTCAGGCCCCGATCACACAAAATCTTTTTCACTCCATCTTTCCACCTCCAATTTGGTCTCCCTCTTCTCCTTGTTCCCTCCACCTCCGACACATATATCCTCTTGGTCAATCTTTCCTCACTCATCCTCTCCATGTGCCCAAACCACTTCAAAACACCCTCTTCTGCTCTCTCAACCACGCTCTTTTTATTTCCACACATCTCTCTTACCCTTACGTTACTCACTCGATCAAACCACCTCACACCACACATTGTCCTCAAACATCTCATTTCCAGCACATCCATCCTCCTGCGCACAACTCTATCCATAGCCCACGCCTCGCAACCATACAACATTGTTGGAACCACTATTCCTTCAAACATACCCATTTTTGCTTTCCGAGATAATGTTCTCGACTTCCACACATTCTTCAAGGCCCCCAGAATTTTCGCCCCCTCCCCCACCCTATGATCCACTTCCGCTTCCATGGTTCCATCCGCTGCCAGATCCACTCCCAGATATCTAAAACACTTCACTTCCTCCAGTTTTTCTCCATTCAAACTCACCTCCCAATTGACTTGACCCTCAACCCTACTGTACCTAATAACCTTGCTCTTATTCACATTTACTCTTAACTTTCTTCTTCCACACACTTTACCAAACTCAGTCACCAGCTTCTGCAGTTTCTCACATGAATCAGCCACCAGCGCTGTATCATCAGCGAACAACAACTGACTCACTTCCCAAGCTCTCTCATCCCCAACAGACTTCATACTTGCCCCTCTTTCCAGGACTCTTGCATTTACCTCCCTAACAACCCCATCCATAAACAAATTAAACAACCATGGAGACATCACACACCCCTGCCGCAAACCTACATTCACTGAGAACCAATCACTTTCCTCTCTTCCTACACGTACACATGCCTTACATCCTCGATAAAAACTTTTCACTGCTTCTAACAACTTTCCTCCCACACCATATATTCTTAATACCTTCCACAGAGCATCTCTATCAACTCTATCATATGCCTTCTCCAGATCCATAAATGCTACATACAAATCCATTTGCTTTTCTAAGTATTTCTCACATACATTCTTCAAAGCAAACACCTGATCCACACATCCTCTACCACTTCTGAAACCACACTGCTCTTCCCCAATCTGATGCTCTGTACATGCCTTCACCCTCTCAATCAATACCCTCCCATATAATTTACCAGGAATACTCAACAAACTTATACCTCTGTAATTTGAGCACTCACTCTTATCCCCTTTGCCTTTGTACAATGGCACTATGCACGCATTCCGCCAATCCTCAGGCACCTCACCATGAGTCATACATACATTAAATAACCTTACCAACCAGTCAACAATACAGTCACCCCCTTTTTTAATAAATTCCACTGCAATACCATCCAAACCTGCTGCCTTGCCGGCTTTCATCTTCCGCAAAGCTTTCACTACCTCTTCTCTGTTTACCAAATCATTTTCCCTAACCCTCTCACTTTGCACTCCACCTCGACCAAAACACCCTATATCTGCCACTCTATCATCAAACACATTCAACAAACCTTCGAAATACTCACTCCATCTCCTTCTCACATCACCACTACTTGTTATCACCTCCCCATTTGCGCCCTTCACTGAAGTTCCCATTTGCTCCCTTGTCTTACGCACTTTATTTACCTCCTTCCAGAACATCTTTTTATTCTCCCTAAAATTTAATGATACTCTCTCACCCCATCTCTCATTTGCCCTTTTTTTCACCTCTTGCACCTTTCTCTTGACCTCCTGTCTCTTTCTTTTATACATATCCCACTCAATTGCATTTTTTCCCTGCAAAAATCGTCCAAATGCCTCTCTCTTCTCTTTCACTAATACTCTTACTTCTTCATCCCACCACTCACTACCCTTTCTAATCAACCCACCTCCCACTCTTCTCATGCCACAAGTATCTTTTGCGCAATCCATCACTGATTCCCTAAATACATCCCATTCCTCCCCCACTCCCCTTACTTCCATTGTTCTCACCTTTTTCCTTTCTGTACTCAGTCTCTCCTGGTACTTCCTCACACAGGTCTCCTTCTCAAGCTCACTTACTCTCACCACCCTCTTCACCCCAACATTCACTCTTCTTTTCTGAAAACCCATACAAATCTTCACCTTAGCCTCCACAAGATAATGATCAGACATCCCTCCAGTTGCACCTCTCAGCACATTAACATCCAAAAGTCTCTCTTTCGCACGCCTGTCAATTAACACGTAATCCAATAACGCTCTCTGGCCATCTCTCCTACTTACATAAGTATACTTATGTATATCCCGCTTTTTAAACCAGGTATTTCCAGTCATCAGTCCTTTTTCAGCACATAAATCTACAAGCTCTTCACCATTTCCATTTACAACACTGAACACCCCATGTATACCAATTATTCCCTCAACTGCCACATTACTCACCTTTGCATTCAAATCACCCTATCACTATAACCCGGTCTCGTGCATCAAAACCACTAACACACTCATTCAGCTGCTCCCAAAACACTTGCCTCTCTTGATCTTTCTTCTCATGCCCAGGTGCATAAGCACCAATAATCACCCACCTCTCTCCATCAACTTTCAGTTTTACCCATATTAATCGAGAATTTACTTTCTTACACTCTATCACATACTCCCACAACTCCTGTTTCAGGAGTATTGCTACTCCTTCCCTTGCTCTTGTCCTCTCACTAACCCCTGACTTTACTCCCCAGACATTCCCAAACCACTCTTCCCCTTTACCCTTGAGCTTCGTTTCACTCAGAGCCAAAACATCCAGGTTCCTTTCCTCAAACATACTACCTATCTCTCCTTTTTTCACATCTTGGTTACATCCACACATATTTAAGAAACTTATAATGACTATATAAATATCATGAAAATATAGCCTCCATGTCAACATGTCTGCCATGATAATCTGGCCATTATGATAATATAGTCATGACAGCAATTTATTCACTATAACAATATAGCCACAGTGATCATATAACTGAGGTGACAATAGAGTCAAACAAAAAAAAAAAGAAATATACAAACCATATTCACTATGGCAGTATAACTACATGACAATATAGATACTGTGACAAATAGTCGCTTTGAATCATAGCAAAAATATAGCCGGCAGGACAACATAGTCTCTATGACAAAATAGCGACCAAGACAGGATATATCATTATAATATAGACACCTTGACAGTATAGACCATAAAACAATGTAACAATCATGAAACTGTACCTGCCAAAACATTATAAATGTCATGAAATTTTAGTCAACATGACAAAATTATCATAATGAAATATCATCGGCATTACAATATAGTTACCATAATCATAGACCAATCATGATCATATAATCAGCAGGTTGACATAAACAATATCACAGTATAAAAACCATGACAGTAGAAGTGACATGATGATATGATATCCATTCACTTACACTTACAATACCAAAGAAGCCTTCATGAATATATTGTTATAATGATCACATAATCACAACAATATTTTAGGAAGTGACAAATATATCCCCAACGACAAAATTAATCATAGCAATATAGCCATCAACTTGTTATAGCAACCAAGATAATGTAGCGAGCATTGTATTAACAATTACAATACAGCCACAGCGCCAATGTCGTCACCATGACAATATAGCTACCATGAAAATATAGTAACGTTGATAATGTAGCTGCCATGGCAAAATATTCAAGATAGAAAATACCCAAAAGATAGCCACAACAAGAGTTTAGCTGCTAAGACGATATATCACCATGCCAATATCTCTAAAATGTTAGTATAGCCATCATGGCAATATATCAACAGAAAAGATACTTATCACAACGATATAGCTAACTTGACAATATACTACTCTGACAATATAGGTAACATTAAAAGACAGCCACCTCCTTGAAATATAAAAAAAAAATGACAAATACCTATCAAGGCAATATGGTACCTAAACAATATAGCCATCATGGCTATATTGTAACCAAACAATATAGCCATCATGGCTATATGATTACCAACGCAATGTATTCTTAATGGAAATATAGTCACCATGTCCTTATAGTCACGATGACAATACAACTACCATGACAATAAAGAAAACATCAAAATACAGTCTCTAAGACAATATTGCCACTAATTCAACAAGTTAAATGACAATATAGAAATTATAGCAACATAATCACGATGACAATATACTCAGAAATGCTGTATAATCGTCATAATAAAATGATCCTACCATGAAAATATAGTCACCCTGCCACTATGGCTTCCATTACAATATAGCCACAATAACAAAACATTCACCACGACAATACTGAAACCATAACAATATAGCATATCATGACAATGTAATCACTTGATCATTTAATGAAAAGTAAAACTTTCTCTTCCATTATGGTATAACCTCAGGGACAAAATTTAATACACCCTTAAAAAGCTGCTATGAAAATATAGTCACTATGACATAAATACCATGATAAAATAGTGACCATGGCAATATAGCCACTCTGATATTATAGTCATTATGACAATATAGTCGCTATTAAAATAATGTCACCTTAATAATAAAGTTATCAAAATGATATATCGCTTGTGACAAAATATGCATGATTAGAAAATGACAGTAGAGCACTTATAAAAAAGATCACCTTGCCACTATAGTCAAGGTGACGATATACACATCATAGCAACGTAAAGAAAAAGAGATGATAACCAGAACGACGGTATGTTCATATTGACAACACTGCAACTATGAAAATATGTTCCCCACGATTCTCCAGCTTCACTGACAATAAAGCCATCTTCACGAAAAGAGCACTATTGAAAAAAAAGCAAACGACTATACAGCCATCAAGACAGTACAGCTACCATGACAATAATATCTCGATATAAATCAATCGCCAGGACATTAGCGTCACCTTCATAATGAATATACAATGAGTACATGAACATCATGAAAATATAGCGTCCATATAAATATATTTGTCGTGAAAATATAGCCTCCATATGAATATCTTTAAAGTGACAGTTTCGACATTCTGATAATGTAGTCAAGACTCTAATATATTCACTATAACAATAAAGCCACCATGATCACATAAATGATATGACAATATAGTCAACGCAACAATAAACGCATTTATAAATCATATCCACTCTGAGAATACAGCCACATGAAAATATAGATGCTGTGACAAAATATTCATTTTTGGATCATAGCAAACATATAGCGTCCTAGAGAATATAGTCTCTATGACAAAATAGCGAAGAAGACATGATTTATCATGACAAAACAGTCACCTTGACAGTATAGCCAATAAAACAGTGGAACAACCATGAAAATATACCTAACATAACAATATAGCTTACATGAAAATATAGTTAATATGACAAATTCATTACAATGAAATACAAAAGATATCACATTATGGTTTCGATAATCATACGCCAATCATGATCATATAAGATAGAACCTTCAAAACTAAGCAAGGGTAGCGACAACGCAAAGAGCAATAGCTACAACCTAGCTCTGAAAGACGACAGTAGCTCCGTACACGTCAGTAGCTGGTGAGCGACTGTCATTAAATGACTACATTGTCATGATATGCTATATTGTCATGGTTTCAGTACTGTCGTAGTGAATGTATTATTATGTTAGCTATATTGCAGCGGCAAGGTGGCTAAATTTTCATGGTTGGATAATTTTGTTATCGCGGTTATATTGCATTTGTGATAATACTGTCATGGTGACTGTGTTCCAGTGATATCTATATTATCATTTAATTTGTTGAAGCGATTGCAATATTGTCGTAGAGACTCTTATGTCATGTTGCCAGTATTGTCATGATGGATGCATTTCATCTTGTCTATATAGTCATGTTGGTTATATTCCAGTTATGATTACATGGTTATGGTAACTATATTGCCATAGTGACTATATTGATAGGTGACTACATTGCCATGATGTACTATAAGGAGGTGACTGTCTTTTCATATTGAATATATTATCAGGGTAGCTATATTGTTAAGTTAGCTATATCATTGTGGTGTTTATTTTCTTTTTCTAGTGGTATATTGCCATGATGCGTAGACTAACATTTTGGCGATATGGGCATGATGATATAGTGTCTTAGCAAATAAACTGTTATTGTGGATATGTTCCATGGGATTTTATTATCATAGTAGCTACATTGTCAATGTTACTATATTTTCATGGTAGCTCCATTGTCATGGTGACGATATTGCCATTGTGGCTGTATATTTATTTTCAATATAATGCCATCCTAACTACATTATCATGGTCGCTATATTTACTTGCTAGCTATATTGCTATGGTTAATTTTGTCGCTGGGGATATATTTTGTCATAAACTACAATTTTGTTTTAATCATATGATCTTGATAACAATATTTTCATGGCAGCTTATTTGGTAATGTGAGTGCAAGTGCATGGATATCATATTATCATGTCACTATATTGTCATGGTTTTTATACTGTGATGGTGTTTATGTCAGCCTCCTGATGATATTATCATGATTGATATATGATTATGGTAACTAAATTGTAATGGCGAATATATTTCATTGTGACAATTTTGTCATGTTGCCTGCATTTTCATGGTAGCTATATTGTTATGGCAGGTACATTTTAATTGTTGTTTCATTGTTTTATCGGCTATGCTGTCAAGGTGATTATATCTTAATTCAAACTCTTGTCTTGGTCGCTATTTTGTCATGGACACTATATTGTCCTGGAGCCTATATGTTTGCTATGATCCGAAAGAGACTATTTTGTCACAGCATCAATATTGTCAGGTGCTTATATTGCCATAATAAATATAATTTGAAAGCTTCCTTATTGTTGCGTTGACTGTATTATCATATCACTTATATGATCATGGCTATATAGTTATAGTGAATATATTGCCGTCTTGACTATAGTATCATATTGGCTAAATTGTCATGGTAAGTATGTTGACATGGAAGCCTTATTTTCGTGATGTTTATATAGTCAGTGAATTATATCGTGGCATTATTGTCATAGTGGCTGTGCTTTCATGGTGGCTATATAGTCGTTTGCAGTATTTCATTGTTATTCTTTTGTGAAAATTGCTTTATTGTCATTGTAGCTATAGTGTCATTGGGGATATATTTTCATTTCAGCAGTATTGTAATTATGAATATACCGTCATTTTGGCTGTCTACTCATTTTGGTTATATTGCGAAGATTTACATATCGTCACCTTGGCTATGTTGTCAAGGTGATCTCTTTTATAGTTCCTTATGTTGTCATTTTTTTAAGTCATGCATATTTTTTCATAAGCGATACATTATCGTGATAATTTTACTATTAAGGTGACAGTATATTGTCAATGTGACAATGTTGACATTATGACTATAATCTCTTAGTGGCTATATTGCTTAGATAACTATACTGTCATGGTGACTATTTCATGATGATGGATATAAAGACAGTTTGACAGAATTTTCATTGTAGCATATTTAATGGTGTTGATTTTGCCCTTGAAGATATATTATATAAACGGAAATATCCTTAACTTGAAATTATCATATGAATATATTGCCATGATATGCGATATTGTTATAGTTTCAGTACCGTCATGTTTATTGTATATTATGTTGGTTACATTACAATTAAAGTCGTAGTGGCATGGTAACTGTATTTTCATGGTTGGATCATTTTGTTATGACGGTTTTATTGTATTTGTGAGTATATTCTCAATGTTGCTGTGTTGCCGTAATTTCTATATTGTCCTGGACACTACATATCCTGAAATCTATATTGTCATATCAGTTATATGATCATGGTAGCTTTAGTGTCATATTGAATATCAGCTTATTTGTCATAGTGAATATCTTGTCGTCGTGAATTTATTACCATAATGACTAAATTGTCATAGGAAATATGTTGACATGTGGGCTATATTTTCATGATATTCATAAAGTCATTGAAAGATTACTATCAAGGTGACTCTAATAGCCTGGCGATTGATGTATATCGTGACATTATTCTCACGATAGCTGCATTGTCATAGTGGCTATATTGTCGTATAGTTTAATTTATATGTTTCTCTTTTGTGAAGATTGCTTTATTATCATTGTAGCTATAGGGTCATGGGGAATATAATTTCGTAGTAGCAGTATTGTCATTATGAACATATCGTCATTTTGGCTATTTGCTCATTTTGGTTACATTGCGAAGATTTACATATCATCACCTTGGCTATATTGGCAAGATGATCTCTTTATAGTTTTTATATTGTCATTTTTTTAATCATGTATATTTTTCATAAGTGATACATTATATTGATAACTATATCATTAAAGTGACAGTATATTGTCAAGGTGACTATATTGTCATTATGATTTCAATCTCTTAGTGGCTATATTGCTAAGATAACTACATGTGACTACATTTTCATTGTAGCTTATTTAATGGTGTTGATTTACCCTTGGAGATATATCATTATAAAAACGGATATTTCATATTGTTTAAATTATGAGGTGAATGCATTGTCATGATATGATATATTGTTATAGTTGCAGTACTATCATGGTGAATGTATATTATATTGGCTACATTACAATATAAGCCATTGTAGCAGGGTGGCTATATTTTCATGGTTTGATCATTTTGTTATAAGAATTTTATTGTATTTTTGAATTTACTGTCATGGTGACTGTGTTGCCATAATTTCTATATTGTCATTTGATTTATTAAATTGATGGCAATATTGTCATAGAGACTGTATTGTCATGTTGCCTGTATGGTCATCATGCTTGTCTTGTCATCGTGACTCTATGGTCATGATGGCTATACTGCCATTAAGATTAAATTCTTATGGTAACTATATTGCCATCATGGCTTTTTGTCAGAGTAGCTATATTGTTAAGTTAGCTATCTTATTGTGGTTGGTATTTTTTTTCCTTTTGGTATATTGCCAGAATGGCTATACTAGAATTTTGACAAGGTTAACATGGTGATATAGTGTTCACAGCCCAACTGTATTCATGGGAATACATTATCACGGTACCTACATTGTCAAGGTTACTATATTTCATGCAAGCTACATTGTAAAGAGGACGATATTGGCATGGCGGGTGTATTGTTATGTTCAATACAACGCCATCTTGGCTACATTATCTTGGTCGCTATATCAACTTTATGGCTACATTGCTACGGTCAATTTCATCGTTGGGGAAGTATTTTGTCTTGACCTACGATTTGGTTGTGATTACATGATCATGATAATCTTTCTATGACGGCTTATTTGGCATCTTGAGTATATCTGTCTGGATATCATATCATCTTGTAACTTAGTCTGTCATGCTTTTAAACGTTGATAGTGCTTATGTGATAATGCTGATTACATTATCATCATTAATGTATGATTATTGTAACTATATAGCAATGGTAATATCTTTTTTGGTCATTTATGTTGACTTCATTTTGATAATAGTTATATTGGTATGGCAGAAACATTTTAATGGTTCTGACATTGATTTATGGGCTATACTGTCAAGGCGGCTGTATAGTATTGATAAAGTCTGTTTTGGACGCTATTGTCTCCTGGACACTATATACTTTAGAGGTTATATGTTTCCTGTTATCCGAAAGCGACTATTTTGTCACGGTATCTATATTGTCAGGTGGCTATATTGATGTTGTGAACATATTCTGAATGTTTCTTTAATGTTGCGTTGACTATATTGTTATATCAGTTATATGGCCATGGTGGCTTTGTTGTTATAGTGAATATATTGTAGTTGTGACTATACTATCATAATGGCTAAATTGTCATCGGAAATATGTTGATATGGATGCTATATTCTCATGATACTTTTATGGTAATTGTAAAAAAAATTTCAAGTTTACTCTAATATCACAGTGATTTATTTATGTTGTAACATTATAGTTATAGTGGCTGTACAATCATGGTGGCTATATTGTCGTTTGATGCATTTTCAATGTTACTATTTACTGAATATGGCTTTAATGTCAGTATTGCTATACTTTCATTGGGAACAAATTTTCATAGTGACGCAATTGTCATTATGAAATAAAGTCATTTTGGCTATATTCTAATTTGGATTATATTGCTATGTTATATATATCGTCACCTTGGCTATATTGGGAAGGTGATTTTTTTTATAGGTCGCATATTGTCATTTTTTAATCGTGCACATTCTGTTATAAGCGATATATTATCATGATACCCATATCATTAAGGTGAAAATATTGGCATGGCAACTATACTGTCTTTATGATTGTAATCTTATGATAACAATATAGGTTCCCTGATATATAGGCAACATGAAAAGAGAATCATCCCCTTGTAATATAACAAAAAATAACAAATAGCCATCATGGTAATACGTTTATTTAACAATATAGCCACCATGACAATACAGCCATCTTGACAATAATATCACGATATAACTCAATCACCAGGAAAATAGAGTCACCTTGGCAGTAATCTTACAATGACTTTATAAATATCATGAAAATATAGCCCTCATGTCAAGATATTTGCTATGACAATTTAGCCATTATGAAAATGCAGTCACGACGACAATATATTCACTATGACAATAAAGCTACCATGACATGATCATATAACTGATATGCAAATATAATCAAAGAAAAAATATAGAAACATTCAACTTATATTTGCAATGGCAATACAACCACCTGACAATTTAGATACTGTTAATAGATAGTCGTTTTCGGATCATAGCAAAAATATAGACTTCAGGACAATATAGTCTCTGTGAAAAAAAAGTGACTCAGACAGGATTTATCATTATGATATGGTCACAACATTATAGCTGTCATAGAATTGTAGTCGACATGACAAAATTATTACAATGAAATAAAACATTACAATATAGTTACCATAATCATACACCAATCATGATTATATAGTCAGCAGGTTTGCATAAACAAGATCATACTGTAAAACCAATGACAATTTAAGTGACATGATGAGATGATATCCATTCACTTACACTTACAATACCACAAAAGTTTTCATGAAAATATTATCATGATCGTATAATCACAACAGTATTGTCACTAATTACAAAATATATCCCGAAAGACAAAATTGACCATAACAATATAGCCATCAAGTTGATATAGCGACCAAGATAATGTAGCTAGGATGGCATAATAATGAAAGTAAGGATACAACCACCATGCCAATGTCTTCATCATGACAATGTAGCTACCATGAAAATATAGAAATCTTGACATTGTAGCTACCATGATAAAAAATACAATTGAAAAATATGCACAAGAGTTTAGCTGCTAAAACACTATATCGCCATGCCAATATCACCAAAATGTTATTATTGCCATTATGATAATATACCGCCAGAAAAGAAATATATATACCCACTACTCGACAATAGAGCTATTCTGACAACATTGCCAACATGAAAAGACAGTCACCTTGGTATATAACAAAAATGATAAATAGCCATCATGGCGATATAGTGATTTAACAATACAGCCACTATGGTAATATAGTTACCATAACAATGTGATCTTAACGACAATGTAGCCAACATGACTATATAGTCACGTTGACAATACAACCACCGTGACAATACAGATAACATGACAGTACCGTCGCTAAGACAATATTGCCATCAATTTGACAAATTATATGACAATATAGATATTATGGCAACATAGTCAACATGACAATATACTCAGAATGCAATATAATCGCCATGATAAAACTATCCTATCATAAAAATATAGCCACCTACCATTTTGATTTCCACTGCAATGTACAAACAGTAATAAAAGATTTACCATGACAGTACTGAAACCATAGCAGTATAGTATATCATTGCAATGTAGTAAGCTAATAATTTAGTCAAAATGACAATTTATCTTCTATGATAGTATATCCTCAAGGGTAATATCAACACAATTAAAAAATCTTTTACGAAAATACAGTCATTATGATATAAAAATCATGTTAAAAAAGTCACCATGAAAATATAGTTATCTTGGCAATATAGCCACTGTGACATTATAGTCATAATGATAATATAGTCGCTATGACAATATTGTCACCATAAAAATATAATTAGCGTGATAATATTTCGCTTATAACAAAGTATGCAAGAGTTAAATGATGACAATATATCACCTATAAAAATATGACCTTGCCAATATAGCAAAGGTGACGATATGTACATTATAGCAATGTAACTAAAATTAAAAGATAGCCAAAATGACGGTATCGTGATAATGACAATACTGCCACTATGAAAATATGTTCCCCATGACACTATAGCTACACTGACAACAAAGACAATTTCACAAAAGAGCAAAATTGAAAATGCAGCAAACGAGAATATAGCGACTATCATAGTTCAGCCACCATGATAATAATGTCACGATACAAACCATCACCATGTCATTAGTCACCTTGATAATAAACTTACAATGACTCAATAAATATCATGAAAATATAGCCTCCATGTCAACATGTCTGCCATGATAATCTGGCCATTATGATAATATAGTCATGACGGCAATTTATTCACTATAACAATATAGCCACAGTGATCATATAACTGATGTGACAATACAGTCAAAGAAGCAAAAAAGAAATATACAAATCATATTCACTATGGCAGTATAACTACATGACAATATAGATGCTCTGACAAATAGTCGCTTTTCAATCATAGCAAACATATAGCCGGCAAGACAACGTAGTCTCTATGACAAAATAGCGACCAAAACATGATATATCATTATAATATAGACACCTTGACAGTATAGACCATAAAAAAATGTAGCAATCATGAAACTCTACCTGCCAAAACATTAAAGATGTCATGAAATCTTAGTCAACATGACAAAATTATCATAATGAAATATCATCGGCATTACAATATAGTTACCATAATCATAGACCAATCATGATCATATAATCAGAAGATTGAAATAAACAATATCACAGTATAAAAACCATGATAGTATAAGTATCATGATGACATGATATCCATACACTTACACTTACAATACCAAATAATATTGTATGTACTGACAAATATATCCCTAACGACAAAATTAATCATAGCAATATAGCCATCAACTTGTTATAGCGACCAAGATAATGTAGCGAGCATTGTATTGAAAATTACAATACAGCCACCGTGCCAATGTCGTCACCATGACAATATAGCTACCATGAAAATATACTACCGTTGATAATGTAGCTGCCATGGCAAAATATTCAAGATAGAAAATACCCAAAAGATAGCCACAACAAGAGGTTAGCTGCTAAGACGATATATCACAGTGCCAATATCTCTAAAATGTTAGTATAGCCATCATGGCAATATATCAACAGAAAAAATACTCATCACAACGATATAGCTAACTTGACAATATATTACTCTGACAATATAGGTAACATTAAAAGACAGCCACCTGCTTCAAATATATAAAGAAAAAAATGACAAATAGCCATCATGGCAATATGGTAACTAAACAGTATAGCCATTATGGCAATATGGTAACCAAACAATATAGCCATCATGGCAATATGATTACCATACCAATGTTTTCTTAATGGCAATATAGTCCCCATGTCCTTATAGTCACGATGACAATACAACTACCATGACAATTAACAAAACATCAAAATACAGTCTCTAAGACAATATTGCCACTAATTCAACAAATTAAATGACAATATAGATATTATGGCAAAACAATCATGGTGGCAATATACTTAGAAATGTTATATAATCGTCATAATAAAATGATCCTACCATGAAAATATAGTCACCCTGCCACTATGGCTTCCATTACAATATAGCCACAATAACAAAACATTCACCACGACAGTACTGAAACAATAACAATATAGCATATCATGACAATGTAGTCACTTGATCATTTAATGAAAAAGAAAAATTTCGCTTCTATTATGGTATAACCTCAGGGACAAAATTTTATACACCCTTAACAAGCTGCCATGAAAATACAGTCACTATGACATAAATATCATAATAAAATAAAGACCATGGCAATATAGCCACTCTAAGATTATAGTCATTATGACAATATAGTCGCTATTAAAATACTGTCACCTTAAAGATAAAGTTATCAAAATGATATATCGCTTGTGACAAAATATGCATGATTAGAAAATGACGGTATAGCACCTATAAAAAAGATCACCTTTCCACTATAGTCAAAGTGACGATATATACATCATAGCAACGTAAAGAAAAAGAGATGATAACTAGAACGACGGTATGTTGATAATGACAATACTGCAACTATGAAAATATGTTCCCCACGATTCTCCAGCTTCACTGACAATAAAGCCATCTTCACACAAAAGAGTATTATTGAAAAAAATAGCAAACGACTATACAGCCATAAAGACAGTACAGCCACCATGACAATAATATCTCGATATAAATCAATCGCCAGGACATTAGCGTCACCTTGATAATGAATATACAATGAGTACATGAATATCATGAAAATATAGCGTCCATATAAATATAATTGTCGTGAAAATATATCCTCCATATGAATATCTTTAAAGTGACAGTTTCGCCATTCTGATAATATAATCAAGACGCTAATATATTCACCATAACAATAAAGCCACCATGATCACATAAATGATATGACAATATAGTCAACGCAACAATAATCGCATTTATAAATTATATCCACTCTGAGAATACAGCCACATGAAAATATATATACTATGACAAAATATTCATTTTTGGATCATAGCAAACATATAGCGTCCAAGAGAATATAGTCACTATGACAAAATAGCGAAGAAGACAGGATTTATCATCACAAAACAGTCACCTTGACAGTATAGCCAATAAAACAGTGGAACAACCACGAAAATGTACCTAACATAACAATATAGCTTATATGAAAATATAGTTACTATGACAAATTAATTACAATAAAATACAAACGATATCACATTATGGTTTCGATAATCATACACCAATCATGATCATATAAGATAAAACCTTCAAAACAAAGGAAGGGTAGCGACAACGCAGGGAGGAATAGCTACAACCTAGCTCTGAGAGACGACAGCAGCTCCGTACACGTCGGTAGCTGGTGCGCGACTGTCATCAGGTGACTACATTGTCATGATATGCTATATTGTCATGGTTTCAGTACTGTCGTAGTGAATGTATTATTATATTAGCTATATTACAGTGGCAGGGTGGCTAGATTTTCATGATAGGATAATTTTGTTATCGCGGTTATATTGCATTTGTGATAATAATGTTATGGTGACTGTGTTCCAGTAATATCAATATTATCATTTAATTTGTTGAAGCGATTGCAATATTGTCGTAGAGACTCTAATGTCATATTGCCTGTATTGTCATGATAGTTGCATGTCATCTTGACTATATAGTCATGTTGGTTATATTCCAGTTATGATTACATGGTCATGGTAACTATATTGCCATGGTGACTATATTGATAGGTGACTACATTGCCATGATAGCTATTTTTCTTTTCTGTTATACTGTAAGGAGGTGACTATCTTTTCATACTGAATATATTATCAGGTTAGCTATATTGTTAAGTTAGCTATATCAGTGTGGTGCTTATTTTCTTTTTCTGGTGGTATATTGCCATGATGCCTAAACTAACATTTTGGTGATATGGGCATGGTGATAGAGTGTCTTAGGAAATAAACTGTTATTGTGGATATGTTCCATGGGATTTTATTATCATAGTAGCTATATTGTCAATGTTGCTATATTTTCATGGTAGCTCCATTGTCATGGTTACGATATTTCCATTGTGGCTGTATTGTTATTTTCAATAAAATGCCATCCTAACTACATTATATTGTCGCTATATTTACTTCCTGGCTATATTGCTATGTTTAATTTTGTCGTTGGGGATATATTTTGTCATTAACTACAATTCTGTTTTAATCATATGATCATGATAACAACATTTTCATGTCGGCTTATTTGGTAATGTGAGTTCAAGTGTATGGATATCATATTATCATGTCACTATATTGTCAAGGTTTTAATACTGTGATGTTGTTTATGTCAGCCTCCTGATGATATTATCATGATTGATATATGAATATGGTAACTAAATTGTAATGGCGATTATATTCAATTGCGACAATTTTGTCATGTTGCCCGCATTTTCATGGTAGCTATATTGTTACGGCAGGTACATTTTCATTGTTGTTTCATTGTTTTATCGGCTATACTGTCAAGGTGACTATATCTTAATGAAAAATCTTGTCTTGGTCGCTATTTTGTCATGGACACTATATTGTCCTGGAGCCTATATGTTTGCTATGATTCGAAAGAGACTATTTTGTCACAGCATCAATATTGTCAGGTGCTTATATTGCCATAATGAATATAATTTGAAGGCTTCCTTATTGTTGCTTTGACTGTATTGTCATATCACTTATATGATCATGGCTATATTGTTATAGTGAATATATTGCCGTCTTGACTATATTCTCATATTGGCTAAATTGTCATGGTAAGTATGTTGACATGGAAGCCTTATTTTCATGATGTTTATATAGTCAGTGAACTATATCGTGACATTATTGTGATAGTGGCTGTACTTTCATGGTGGCTATATAGTCGTTTGCTGTATTTTCATTGTTATTCTTTTGTGAAAATTTCTTTATTGTCACTGTAGCTATAGTGTCATAGGGTATATATTTTCATAGCAGCAGTATTGTAATTATGAACATACCGTCATTTTGGCTATCTACTCATTTTGGTTATATTGCGAAGATTTACATATCGTCACCTTGGCTATATTGTCAAGGTGATCTCTTCTATAGTTGCTATATTGTCATTTTTTTAGTCATGCATATTTTTTCATAAGCGATACATTATCGTGATAACTTTACTATTAAGGTGACAGTATATTGTCATTGTGACAATGTTGACATTATGACTATAATCTCTTAGTGGCTATATTGCTAAGATAACTATACTGTCATGGTGGCTATTTCATGATGATGGTTATAATGACAGTTTGACAGCATTTTCATTGTAGCATATTTAATGGTGTTTTTTTGCCCTTGAAGATATATTATAAAAACGAGAATTTCCTTTTCTTTTAAATTATCATGTGAATATATTGCCATGATATGCGATATTGTTATAGTTTCAGTACTGTCATGTTGAATGTATATTATGTTGGTTACATTACAATTAAAGTCATAATGTCAGGGTAACTATATTTTCATGGTTGGATCATTTTGTTATGACGATTTTATTATATTTGTGAGTATATTCTCATGTTTACTGTGTTCCCGTAATTTCTATATTGTCGTGGACACTACCTATCCTAAAATCTATATTGTCATATCAGTTATATGATCATGGTAGCTTTATTGTCATAGTGAATATCAGCTTTATTGTCTTAGTGAATATCTTGTCGTCGTGACTATATTATCATAATGGCTAAATTGTCATAGGATATATGTTGATATGAGGGCTATATTTTCATGATATTCATAAAGACATTGAAACATTACTATCAAGGTGAATCTAATAACCTGGCGATTGATGTATAACGTGGTATTATTGTCACGATAGCTGCATTGTCATGGTGGCTTTTTTGTCGTTTCCTGTATTTTCAATGTTACTCCTTTGTGAAGATTACTTTATTATCATTGTAGCTATAGTGTCATGGGGAATATATGTTCGTAGTAGCAGTATTGTCATTATGAACATATCGTCATTTTGGCTATCTGCTCATTTTGGTTACATTGCGAAGATTTACATATCGGCACCTTGGCTATATTGGCAAGGTGATCTCTTTATAGTTGTTATATTGTCATTTTATCTTGATCATGTATACTTTTTCATGAGTGATATATTATCTTGATAACTATATCATTAAAGTGACAGTATATTGTCATGGAGACTATATTGTCATTATGACTACAATCTCTTAGTGGCTATATTGCTAAGATAACTACATGTGACTACATTTTCATTGTAGCTTATTTAATGGTGTTGATTTACCCTTGGAGATATATCATTATAAAAACGGATATTTCATTTTGTTTAAATTATGAGGTGAATACATTATCATGATATGTTACATTGTTATAGTTTCAGTACTGTCATGGTGAATGTATGTTATATTGGCTACATTACAGTGGAAGCCATAGTGGCAGGGCTGCTATATTTTCATGGTTTGATCATTTTGTTATTAGAATTTTATTGTATCTTTGAATACATTGTCATGGTGACTGTGTTGCCATAATTTCTATATTGTCATTTGATTTATTAAATTGATGGCGATATTGTCATAGAGACTGTATTGTCCTGTTGCCTGTATGGTCATCATGGTTGTCGTGTTATCGTGACTCGATGGTCATGATGGCTATACTGTCATTAAGATTATATTCTTATGGTAACTATATTATCATCATGGCTTTTTTTCAGAGTAGCTATAGTGATAATTTAGCTATCTTATTGTGGTGGGTATATTGGTATATTGCCATGATGGCTATACTAGAATTTTGGCAAGATTAGCATAGTGATATAGTGTTGTTTTGGACATGTTTTTATGGGAATACATTATCATGGTACCTACATTGTCAAGGTTACTATATTTCATGCAAACTACATTGTAAAGATAACGATATTGGCATGGCGGGTTTATTCTTATGTTCAATATAACGCCATCTTGGCTACATTATCTTGGTCGCTATATCAACTTGATGGCTATAGTGCTAAGGTCAATTTCATCATTGGGGATGTATTTTCTCTTTACCTACAATTTGGTTGTGATTATATGATCATGATAATATTTCTATGACGGCTTATTTGGCATCTTGAGTGTATCTGTCTGGATATCATATCATCATGTAACTTAGTCTGTCATGTTTTTAAACGGTGATGGTGCTTATGTGAAAATGCTGATTACATTATCATCATTAATGTATGATTATTGTAACTATATAGCAATGGCAATATCTATTTTGATCATTTTGGTATTTTGACTTCATTTTGATAATAGTTATATTGGTATGGCAGGTACATTTTCATGGTTCTGACGTTGTTTTATGGGCTATACTGTTAAGCTGGCTCTATAGTATTAATAAATTCTGTTTTGGATGCTATCGTCTCCTAGACACTATATACTTTAGAGGCTAGATGTTTCCTACGATCAGAAAGCGACTATTTGGTCATGGTATCTATATTGTCAGGTGGCTATATTGTCGTTGTGACCATATTCTGGATGTTTCTTAAATGTTGCGTTGACTATATTGTTATATCCGTTATATGGCCATAGTGGCTTTGTTGTTATAGTGAATATATTGTAGTTGTGACTATACAATCATAATGGCTAAATTGTCATGGGAAATATGTTGGTATGGATGCTATATTCTCATGACACTTTTATGGTAATTGTAAAAAAAATTTCAACTTTATTCTAATATCATAGTGATTGATTTATGTTCTAACATTACTGTTATGTTGGCTGTATAATCATGGTGGCTATATTGTCGTTTGATGCGTTTTCAATGTTACTATCTAGTCAATATGGCTTTAATGTCAGTATAGCTATACTTTCATGAGGAACAAATTTTCATAGTGACGCAATTGTTATTATGAAATAAAGTCATTTTGGCTATCTTCTAATTTGGGTTACATTGCTATGTTATATATATCGTCACCTTGGCTATATTGGGAATGTAATTTTTTTTATAGGTGGTATATTGTCATTTTTTAATCGTGCATATTCTGTTATAAGCGATATATTATCATAATACCCATATCATTAAGGTGAAAATATTGGCATGGCGACTACATTGTCTTTATGATTGTAATCTTATGATAACAATATAGGTATCCAGATATATAGGCAACATGAAAAGACAATCACCCCCTTGTAATATGACAAAAAATAACAAATAGCCATCATGGCAATATATTCATTTAACAATATAGCCACCATGGCAATATAGTTACTATATCAATATAATCTTAATGGAAATATAACTACCATGACCATGTAGACACGATGACAATACAACCACCACGAGAATACATGAACCATGACATTACATTATGACAATATAGCCTCCAATTCAACAAATCAAATGACAGTATAGATATTATTGCAACAGTCAATATGACAATATACACAAAAGTGGAATATAATCGACATAACAAAATGATTATATTATGAAAATATAGCCACTCTGCCACTATGGCTTCCATTGGAATATAGCCAACATGATAATACATATACAATGATATTCCTGAAACCATAACAATATAGCATAGCACGACAATGTAGTCCCCTAATGATTTAATGAAAATGAGAATCTCGTTTTATAATGATACATCCTCAAGGGCAAACCCAACACCAATAAAAAAGCTTCCGTGAAAATGTAGTCACCATGACATTATAACTATCATGATGAAATATACACCATGACAATAAAGTTCTTTTGGCAAGATACCCAACATGATATCATTGTCATAATAACAATATAGTCAAAATGCCAATATATAGGTACCGGAATTTTATAGTTATCATGATAATGTATCAGTTACGACAAAAAATGCATGATTTCAAAAATGAAAATATAGCAACCGTAAAAAAAGATCAACTTGCTCATATAGCCAAGGTGATGATATTTTTTTTTTTTTTGTGCTTTGTCGCTGTCTCCCGCGTTTGCGAGGTAGCGCAAGGAAACAGACGAAAGAAATGGCCCAACCCACCCCCATACACCTGTATATACATACACCACACACGCAAATATACATACCTACACAGCTTTCCATGGTTTACCCCAGACGCTTCACAGGCCTTGATTCAATCCACTGACAGCACGTCAACCCCAGTATACCACATCGCTCCAATTCACTCTATTCCTTGCCCTCCTTTCACCCTCCTGCATGTTCAGGCCCCGATCACACAAAATCTTTTTCACTCCATCTTTCCACCTCCAATTTGGTCTCCCTCTTCTCCTCGTTCCCTCCACCTCCGACACATATATCCTCTTGGTCAATCTTTCCTCACTCATTCTCTCCATGTGCCCAAACCATTTTAAAATACCCTCTTCTGCTCTCTCAACCACGCTCTTTTTATTTCCACACATCTCTCTTACCCTTACGTTACTTACTCGATCAAACCACCTCACACCACACATTGTCCTCAAACATCTCATTTCCAGCACATCCATCCTCCTGCGCACCACTCTATCCATAGCCCACGCCTCGCAACCATACAACATTGTTGGAACCACTATTCCTTCAAACATACCCATTTTTGCTTTCCGAGATAATGTCTCGACTTCCACACATTCTTCAAGGCTCCCAGAATTTTCGCCCCCTCCCCCACCCTATGATCCACTTCCGCTTCCATGGTTCCATCCGCTGCCAGATCCACTCCCAGATATCTAAAACACTTCACTTCCTCCAGTTTTTCTCCATTCAAATTCACCTCCCAATTGACTTGACCCTCAACCCTACTGTACCTAATAACCTTGCTCTTATTCACATTTACTCTTAACTTTCTTCTTTCACACACTTTACCAAACTCAGTCACCAGCTTCTGCAGTTTCTCACATGAATCAGCCACCAGCGCTGTATCATCAGCGAACAACAACTGACTCACTTCCCAAGCTCTCTCATCCCCAACAGACTTCATACTTGCCCCTCTTTCCAAAACTCTTGCATTCACCTCCCTAACAACCCCATCCATAAACAAATTAAACAACCATGGAGACATCACACACGCCCTGCCGCAAACCTACATTCACTGAGAACCAATCACTTTCCTCTCTTCCTACACGTACACATGCCTTACATCCTCGATAAAAACTTTTCACTGCTTCTAACAACTTTCCTCCCACACCATATATTCTTAATACCTTCCACAGAGCATCTCTATCAACTCTATCATATGCCTTCTCCAGATCCATAAATGCTACATACAAATCCATTTGCTTTTCTAAGTATTTCTCACATACATTCTTCAAAGCAAACACCTGATCCACACATCCTCTACCACTTCTGAAACCACACTGCTCTTCCCCAATCTGATGCTCTGTACATGCCTTCACCCTCTCAATCAATACCCTCCCATATAATTTACCAGGAATACTCAACAAACTTATACCTCTGTAATTTGAGCACTCACTCTTATCCCCTTTGCCTTTGTACAATGGCACTATGCACTCATTTCGCCAATCCTCAGGCACCTCACCATGAGTCATACATACATTAAATAACCTTACCAACCAGTCAACAATACAGTCACCCCCTTTTTTAATAAATTCCACTGCAATACCATCCAAACCTGCTGCCTTGCCGGCTTTCATCTTCCGCAAAGCTTTTACTACCTCTTCTCTGTTTACCAAATCATTTTCCCTAACCCTCTCACTTTGCACACCACCTCGACCAAAACACCCTATATCTGCCACTCTATCATCAAACACATTCAACAGACCTTCAAAATACTCACTCCATCTTCTCACATCACCACTACTTGTTATCACCTCATCATTTGCGCCCCTCACTGAAGTTCCCATTTGCTCCCTTGTCTTACGCACTTTATTTACCTCCTTCCAGAACATCTTTTTATTCTCCCTAAAATTTAATGATACTCTCTCACCCCAACTCTCATTTGCCCTTTTTTCACCTCTTGCACCTTTCTCTTGACCTCCTGTCTCTTTCTTTTATACATCTCCCACTCAATTGCATTTTTTCCCTGCAAAAATCGTCCAAATGCCTCCCTCTTCTCTTTCACTAATACTCTTACTTCTTCATCCCACCACTCACTACCCTTTCTAATCAACCCATCTCCCACTCTTCTCATGCCACAAGCATCTTTTGCTTTCATATATATATATGATAGAAATGTAACGAAAATAAGGAGATGTCCAAAATGACAGTATGTTCATAATGACAAAAATTCCACAATGAAAATATATTCTCCATGACACGATAGGTACACTTTCAGTAAAGATATCTTCAATAAAGCGTAGAATTAAAATACAGCAAAGTACAATATAGCCACCATGAAAATACAGCCATCTTGTCAATAATATCACGATATAATGCAATCACCAGGACAATAGAATCACCTTGACAGTAATCTTACAATGACTTTATAAATATCAAGAAAATATAGCCGCCATGTCAAGATATTTGCTATGACAATTTAGCCATTATGAAAATATAGTCACGACGACAATCTATTCACTATGACAATAAAGCTACCATAATCATGTAACTGATATGACAATATAATCAAAGCAAAAATATAGAAACATTCAACTTATATTCATAATGGCAATATAACCTCCTGACAATATAGATACTGTTAATAGATAGTCGTTTTCGGATCATAGCAAAAATATAGACTCCAGGACAATATAGTCTCTGTGAAAAAACAGTGACTCAGACAGGATTCATCATAATGATATGGTCATAACATTATAGCTGTCATGGAATTGTAGTCAACATGAAAAAATTATCACAATGAGATAAAACGACATTACAATATAGTTACCAAAAGCATACACCAATCATGATTATATAATCAGCAGTTGACATAAACAAGATAATAGTGTAAAAACCATGACAATTTAAGTGACATGATGAGATGATATCTATTCACTTACACTTACAATACCACATAAGTTTTTCATGAAAATATTATCATGATCATATAATCACAACAGTATTGTCACTAATTACAAAATATATCCCGAAAGACAAAATTAACCATAACAATATAGCCATCAAGTTGATATAGCGACCAAGATAATGTAGCCAGGACGGCATTATATTGAAAGTAAGAATACAACACTAATGCCAAGTAGCTACCATGGAAAATATAGTAACCCTGACTATGCAGCTTAACCATGATGAAGATTATACAATTGAAAAATATCCACAACAAGAGTTTA